>NW_018250726.1:297040-387385 GCF_001263595.1 Phalaenopsis equestris | reverse complement strand
CGGACAAACTCCACACCAAAAATAGTGCCGACATCTATAAATATAAAAAACTACAATTTCCAGTTAGGGGTCAAATCGGCCATTTTTTGTTGATTTCAAGCCGATTCAAACCCGACTATGACAGATGTTGTGAAGTTGATGGAATCTATTCCAGAGATTTTTTTATGACACATTACTTTACTTATTTGTTGTAAAACTTCTTGAGGACCGAAATAAGCGGGAACATTTCCTTACCTCGATATCGGAACAGAGGATTCCTTATCTCCAATATTTTATAGAGATGCTGACTACCTAATTGTATTACTTTTTGTTGTCACTACTATTAGGGATTTTCTGTTTGTAATAATAATTCACACTTCTATGATAAGCTATAGATTGTGTTATCTACGTGGCTTTTCAATATTTATGTTATAAGTGTTTGCAGTACTTTTATTTTTACTGTTTTTAGCACTTACATGCACTTCTATAATAACATGTTCTTAATATTAAACTCTAACACACATCTTTTGAACATATGTATCTCTCGAAGGAAGAGAAAATTATAGAAATTATTGAGAAAATAACGATGCTAACCTCAACTTGTCTTATGAATGAGTATTGCCAAAAAAATTCGTGTAAGACCCATAGCGTGTCAACACCATTTGTGGGTGATGAATGGGTTGGTGAACTATTAGAAGCTCATCCAAACAGAATTCATAGGATGTTTCGAACATCAAAACAAATTTACTATTGTTTGCTCAATGAATTGTTGTCCAAATATGATTTGCATAAATCTTCTCGCTTCACATCCAGAGAAGTTCTAGCTAACATGTTTTTTATTCTATCACACAATGAGTTTATCTGTGCTGCTTCTGAGTGTTTCCAACACTCTACAGACACAATATGCAGGTACTACGAGATCGGGGTTAACACTTTGGTGAAAATGTCCAACAACGTTTTGAAACCCTTAGAACCTGTTTTTTTCACAAACAACGTGAGAAATTCGTAGTGATACGAGATATATGTCGTTCTTCAATGTATTTTGATATCTATATATTCAAACATTAGTAAAATTTAAAAAAAAATTAGTAATAATGGTCAAACAAGTTTTTTAAAAAAGAATTGCATTGGAGCAATTGAGAACACGCATGTCGACACACGTGTTGGCAATATAGAGAAGATTGCATATATCGAAAGATGTGGGTCTGCTTCACAAAATATTTTAATAGTATGTGATTTCAACATGTGTTTTACATTCATAGTGGCTAGTTGGACAGAAAGTGCTCACGATAACAGAATTTTCAAATTTACAACCCAGTGGCGTGGATAAAAATTTTCAATGCCTCCCCAAGGTTAGTAATTTTAGACATCACAAGAATCTTTTTTTTTATTTTAGGAAGTGCACTAAAGATGTCATTATTTAGAAAAATATTACCTAGTTGATTCGAGACATCCATTGCAATAGACTTTCTTGAAACCATTTCTCGACAACAGTTATTACCTTTCTGATCTTCCAACCAAGTGATTAAAGGGATGAATAAACTCTTCAATAAAATACACTCTTCATTGTGAAGTGTCATTGACAGAGCATTCAATGTATTGAAGAAGAAGTGGGTCATACTATGAGATATACCAACATAGTTCTTCAAAACATAGGTGAAGATAGCGTTGACATTATTTTTTTGATGTCACGTACGTAAAAAATCCAATTGAACGACTCGGAGTGGTCCACTTCTCGTTCGTAGTGTCCTTCAACTCAAGACACTCATCTTAGACTTTTTGGCACTTGTTCGGGGCACAAAGCTAGGGTTCTTAATGCTTCGACCTTGCCCTGGAGAGTCTACTATTAGGTGAATTCCTGAGACATGTTCAATGTTAATTTTGGTGACCAGAGATCACTTTGGAGCCTCCTGTGGTCAAGGGACCAGAGTCTACTATTGGAGCCTCCTGTGGTCAAGGGAATGGAGCCCTCCTATGCAAGCTACAAAAAAAATTTGGTTTTGGAATGCCCTATCTGAGCTGTGGTCTGGGGCGACCGTTAGCGACAAATCCCTTAGTAAATGACTGATAAAGAATACACATTTTTGAAGCTACAGGAAGATATTTCATCCTTTCTTGGTCCCTCGTATCTTACAGATTAAAGAAACTCTCTGTCGGGTCATCTACGCGAAAATCAAGATTTTCAAGCCACATCGGTGCCTAGGTGCCAGCCCTAGGTGCTTAAGCACCCAAAACCACCTCTAGAGCCTGAAAACATAGCTCTTAGAAAGTAAGAGCCAGCCTGCTGGTGCCTAGGTGCCCAGGCGCCTAGGCTAGGAGCCAAGCCTAGCCTTCTAGACGCCCGAAAACACCTCAAAATGGCCATTTCCCGAACCAATGGAGAGTAGGGTCTAGTCTGTTTTAGAAAATAAATTTTCTCGTTTTGGGGGTCGTCTTGACCTCAGTGTACCCCCCTTGGCAATAGAAAAGGTGGATCTCCTTGGGCTATGTGGGGATTTTCCTTAGGCATGCAAAAAGATGGTCATGATACCTCTTTTGAGATTTTTGGCAAAATAGGGGGGGATTTTAGGGAGTTGGTCTTATCTCATTTTCTCAGAAACAACACTCATTTTCAGACTTGGGCTATTGGTGAGAGCTTAATAGTGTTAGAGGGAGAACTCCATCTTCTTCCTCAAGGAGCTTAGGATTTTCTTGGAGCAAGGAAAAAGGAGAAGAACTCTTCATCTTCCTTAAGGAGAAGCCAAGAGGGTTGGTCTTCTTCCAACTTCTTCTTCTTCTACATCTTTCTTCTCCTTCTCCAGTCACTTCTTCCATCTCCGGCAAACTTTTCGAGAAGCACGGCTAGGACAGCTTCATCCTGGCTTGGGAAAAGGAGGACTCTGACTAGCTCATGATCTCTCTGTGCAAGGAGAGCGTCATCCTACGTTGGAGAAGGAGAAATCTGGCAGATTTTGCGGTCTCTCTGGCGAGGAAAGCTTCTTCACCTCTTGGTAAAAGGAATCTGACTTCTTCATCTCTCCTACCACTAGGAGAGCTTCTTCCAAAATGAACGCCTGACTTCGATCAACCACCACGACGGTGAGACTCCTTAAACTTTCATTCTTTCCTTTATTATGGAACCTAGGTTTGGATGTTATAGAATCTATTTGGTATTCCTATATGAAATCTTATAGGATAGGTGCTTTGTGTTTCCCCCGCTAATCCTACGAGTAAAAGCCATATTGTTGTTATAGCATAAAATCCCAACGCCCGGGGTCATTGTATCCCCGCGTTTGAGCCGATGATTTTGTTCCCAAGAGGGAGGGGAATGAAATCCATCTTTTAAGTGTAGAGAACAGTATGTCCCATGACTTTGACATTCTATAAGTCGCGAGGACTTTTCCTGTGGAATTTCTTTGTGTCGGGCAAACGGAGGCAGCCACTCGTCGTTTTATAACAACGCACGCTTTGTTCCATCAATTACCCCTAAGGTTTACCCGTGAGATTAAGGCGAGCTGGCTTTGTAGCCAAGAATGATTAGATCTCCATTTTTTTGCATGTGTTCATATTTGCATTGAGTGCATTGTATGAATTTTAAAATTGCATCGAAAAATCATATTTTTGCATTCATATTTGATTCATTGTACATTTGCTCATCGATTCCATTGACCGTCACTAGTTCGATCACATTGAATCGACTATCTTTCGTTGATCAACTGCTCATATCAGTCTGATCGATCACTTTTGTTGACAAACAATCAGCCAACATCGGCTCGAGCAATCGATAGCCACCGATTTGATCGATTAGACCAATTATTTTTCATCAATTGAACATTCACATCGGTCAGATTGATCACTTTCGTCGACTGGAACGATCGGTCGCCACTAGTCCAATCAATTCGATCGACCCTTTTTGTCGGCTCGACAGATCGACCGCCACCGGTCCGATTAGTCCTACTGATTCTTTTTTGTCAATCAGTCGTCCACATCAGTCTGATCAATCACTTCTGTTGATTTGAATGACCGACCGCTATCAGCCTGATTAATTCGATTCTTTTTGTCGAATCGACTGATTGACCGTTGCCGGTCTGATTAGCTCGACCGTCCCATCTTCATCGATTGGCCGCCCATGTCGACCTAATCGACTACTTTCCTCAACTCAAACGATTGACCTCCACTGGTCTATCATTGACTCTATTTGAATGTTGTATCATCACATGCTTGTCTTATATTGCTTGCATGAACACATTTGCACTCTGCACCCTGTTACGTATCTATGAGCATATGCCCACATATGCTCTTAGTGGACTTCTCTGCCCTCACTTTGGCATATCACTTAGTGTCTCTCCTGACATCTCTATTTCATCATGCACCACATCCCATATGCCAGCACTTACATTTATGCATTCTCATGTGTTGGCTTACAAAGCACCTTGCATGTTCATGAATTGTTTGTTTGAAGTTATGTGAATTTGGAATTTTTGTTCTCACACACTTATCCCACACATTCGCAGATCATGTGAGTGGATAGCTTGCCACCAAGGGTGTTTGGTGTGTAGTTCTCTCCAACGAGAATTACCTAACCTTCTCTTCTTATGACACCACATCAGACTGTCGTAGGTCACCTTCCAGGTCACTGCCTCTGCGACACACCCACCCTACAGGTCACTAACTCCAAGGCACACCCACCCGCTGGGTCACTGCCTCCGTGGCACACCCACCTGCCGGGTCACTGCCTCCATGGCACACCCACCCTCTGGTTCACTGCCTCTTCGACACACTCACCTTCCCTCGTGTTGCATTTGCATGTACATTCTTTGACTGTCTCTATGATGAAGCTGGCTCGTTAGCTTAGTGACCCTCCGCTAGTCGTGATGAGGTAGTGAGTATTGCCTACGAAAATGTCTTGACGGGGCAAAGCTAGCTACCACGCCATGATTGGCACGTGTATGCCATGCTAAGGTTTCAAGGGAGGCTAATAGGTGTCACTTATGACTTATTTTACAATATATGAAAAATTATATTTTATTTATATATGCATCATATTTTCAAACCTATTTTGAAACTATTTACATCCCTACCTTAGACCATACATAAGGTCATTTTTTTAAAAAAAAAAAAGCCTCGCACTTATAAAACCTGCATCCAGGGGCACCACTTAGCATCCTTGAATCCTTAAGAAAGGGCCATATCAAGACATATAATAGTCTTTTTGCCCGCACCAGGACACACTTAGATACTGGTTAAGACACTTACGTTTGGTTGTGTGCTAAGATAAGGACTAAGATGCTAGATAGTATTTTCAATATCCTGGCTATAGTTCTCTGCTGGTTTGGTTGCCCTAGTCAGACATCACCTTTTGTGCTTTTGGTGTGCTTGCATGTTTACCTATTTTGAAATGTATGGTAGTATATTAGGTTGTTTTTCTTACAGGGAGTCATATCTAAAACACACACTCACACGTGTAACAGAGAGGAGCAATGTAATGATTTAGATACTAACTTTTTTTTGCAGGGGCAACTCAGCTCGTCCCGCCAGGCATGACTCATATGTGTTGCATGTAGTTGGTTTTGCTGCTAATATTGTTCCATGCATGTCAAGTACCTTTTTTTTATTTTTCTTATGTACCTTTTAGAGTCTCTAGAAGAGTTCGTATTAGAAATAAGTTATGTGTATGGGTTCCGAGGCACCAGACAGGCGGAACCACGCAACAAGGAACAGAAGCTGCAGGCTCATATCTCGTATCTTAGTTTTAAATCTCATTGATGTATGAAATTAGGACTAGGAGTGTACTCATGTGATGTTAGATTGTCTTTTTCTTTTCTGGGATATGTTGCAGACCCAACGACATCGGTCTTTTATTATTTTATACCTGGATTGTTTTATTTTTTTGTACTTTGCATGCTTGTATGCCAGGATTAACTTCGCTCATTTTTGCTTTGTGGTTTGTCTAGGAATAACACAATATAACTTAAACTCTCTAAGGACCTAAAGTTATAAACTATTTCTACAAAATCCTTATAAGAATTTCAAGGCTAATTAAAAATAGGATTAAAAGATTTAAGATTTTCAAAATCCGTTTTTACTTTCTACGTGGCCTTCGGACCAGATTTTAAATGGGTTGCATAGCATGACCTTCACTCAGTCATAACTAATAGGGCATCAACGCTTAAGACTTGAATAAATACCTGCATCATTTTGCATGTCTCGAGGAGAAGCTCTCGTGCTTCTTCAACCTGACGAGCCAAACATAAATTTTATACTGAGGTGCTTGTTTAGTACGTTTAAGGTGTTAGAGGCTTCCCCAACCTAGAAGGGTGATAAGTCCTTTATTTGGAGCGTTTTCCAACTTTATAGCTGAATCTTCTTTCTCATCCTTTCCAGCGACATCCTTGCCACTTTGTCGGGTATAAGTCTAACCACTTGAAGCTTCTCCTTATAATCATATAATTGAGTTTTGATTCTTCGACCATAGGGCTACCGAGGCCCCCGCGAACGACATAGTTCATAGATTGCTAACTGGGAATCTCTCAACTTGTTGGGTTGCCTACCTTCATGAACAGAAAGACTTAACGTCCTAGTGTTTGAAATGACGACTTCTTAGTACTCTGAACCAACAACCTATAACTGTTTAGATATTACTTCTTCCTCGTTTGACTACCGTCGTTGAGCTCTGTCGCTCCTTTGCCCCTTTAGTTGTTGTCGTTTGGCGTGCCTCACTTAGTTGACAGTTCACTGACGATTTGAGATACGACGATTTGCCTTCTACTTACAGCTTAATTCGACTTCGAGGCGGTGGGATGTTCCCTACCAAACAACCTGTTTATTTCATAGGCCCAGGTCGCAAATGAGCTGCTATCCATTAAGACCGTGAGAGATTCACTCTCTGCCCTATGGCTTAACGAGAGCTCAGAAAACATCAAGAAGCTCCTATGAGATAATCATTCCTTTTGACAACCCTTGCTAGTCGTTACTTTAAATGCAAAACAACTCATTTAATTAAGAGCATTCTTGATAATCAATGGGATGTAATTAACCAAGTAGGATGTCCCATTGAGAGTGCTCATGACCTCAGAACAAGCAAACACACTTAAATATTTAATTTTGAGTTGTCCAACGAAGAGAAGAAAACCCCAAAAATTTGATTATCATGACATGAAGGCGATCATCATTCTAAACTTGTTGGTTATTATTGTTATCCTCCTTATTGTACTTACATGCTTTAAACAATTGATTACTTTTTTGTGTATTAGAATATTTTACACGATACTACTGTTTTTTCACTAGCAAGGCCTCTTTTTATTATTCTATTATAATTATTCTGGAAAATACAATAATTTGAACATATTACATATACAATGGCAAAATAGAATTCTCATCATAAACATCTCCTAAATAAACTACTACTTATCCCTAACAGCGCTCTGATAGTTCCTCAAAAGTTGTTTCTCCATGAAACCACTTTACAATTATTTCTTGGAAAAACAACAACCGCCCCAAACGCGCCTTAATTTATATTATTATTATTTTTATTATTTTTTTTGTTTTAGCAGTCAACATTTGGCCGGTAAATTCTCAGAGCAATGAGTTTAACATTCAGTGTTTCTTAACCCAATTAAAAAGGTGCCCTCTTTCCATACTTAGAGCAATGAGTTCAACATACGGTATTTCTTAACCTAATTAAATAGCTGACCGGTTTACAAATCTTAACGGCGTCAGTTCATCTTGTAAATCACCATCTCTTTAGAGAACTGGTGGCTTCAGAGATAGAAGTTCAGAGCAGATAAAAACAAATTAGTCACTGCCACTTTCGTTGCCAGAATCCACATTAATGGTGGGTCCTCCGCTCTTGTAGCCGGCCATGGCTTCCTTGTAACGCTTCGCATCAGCACGAGCCATGGCTTCAAAAGGCTCTTTCTCCTCCGCTGCATAAAAATGAAAATTGATCACAAAGTGAGCATACAGACTTAAGCCAAGATGCAGAAGAAATTGATCGAGACTTTCCAAAAAAAAGACATTTACATGCATACCACATATTTCTTATGTATCTAAATATCTAAAACCTAAACTTTCATATTTACATTCATAATACTCCAATCTTTAATACACATACAACTTTACTAACTTTTTAAATGTCAAATGCATCTTTTTTTACGCATAGGTTTATAACACAAATAGAGTATAAATGTAAATATTAAATTTTAGACGTTAGATATACAAATTCATAAGAATTGTGTCGCATGTAAATCTTCCCAAAAAAATTGAGTCTTGTAAATAAAATAATTTCAAATCACCGGTCATCTTCTTCCATTTCTCCCCAAGAGCTCTTCCCATATCAGTAAATGACATTCCAGGATTAGCTTTCTTCAGATTCTGAAACAAAAATTTTAAAAAAGGGTGTTTGCAAATTCATTGAAAATTTTGCGAAGGGAAGAAAATATTAAACGGCCGATTTTGAATTCCAGAGCACCACATTCCTGACTAACCTCTCTTTCAGCATTTGAAAAGAACACAAAGCCAGACATTGCTCTTTTTGGTGCGTATGGATCTTTTTTCTTCTTCGGCTTTCTCTTCTTTGAATCATCATCTCCATCTTTCGACTTCCTCTTTGAGGATGATGCTTTACTTGCAGCTTCCTTTCTAATTTCTTTCTTAGAAGGTTTCTGAAAAGCACCAGATTTTGAGAAATAACTATCCTCAATATAGAAAGTAGTCAAAAGATTTAATTAAGAAAAAAGATAGTTTCAACAAGAATGATATGATTTACTTCTTTCTCGCCCCCACTTTCAGCAGCATCTGATTCCTCCTCTTCAGAAGCATCAGTTGGAGATCCACCATCATCTTTATCAGCAATAAAATCTTCATCCTGCAAGCAAAGAGGCAATCAGAAAAGTATGGCAAACCCACGTTTAAAAAGAAAGGAAGATTTACATACATACCACTCAATTCCTATGTATTTAAATATCCAGCACCAAAACTTCAATTTTACCACCTCGTGTATCCATGAAAAGGTGTATTTCACTTTTTAAATTTCAACCATTTTGACGAATGATTTGGGTGGTATAAATGTAAAAGTAAAGTTCAGGTGTTAAATATGTAAATAAATCGGAATTGAGTGGTATGTATGTAAACACCACAAAAAAAAGACTACAAATGCATGTGCGGCGAAGTTGACCGGAGTAAACATAAAAAAGTTCCAAATTAGGGATTATCGAGCACTCGCCTCATCATCACTTTCCTCATCACCAGCGGCATTTTTAATCCGCTCAAGATGTGGGTCAACAGCATCATCATCATCATTATGAAGAACTGCAGCAACACCAGTGGTAACCCCTTCAACACCAAGGTTCAAGATCTTCAATCCTTTAGCACTGTAATAAGTGAAACGCTGCATGATAATCTAAGCACATTAAAATGTTGTATTTAAAGAATAAATTGACCAACCTGATAAAGTCAAAAAGGCTGTGATATTCATTTCTTTGGATATTTCCAAATAAATGTTCTTGGTCATTTTTTAGTTTTATTAGAAGATCAAAGTAGTGTGATGAAACACTAGAGCCTCCAGCACCATGTCGCTCGAATTCAACATATTCGATCTGCAAAGATTGGCATAAGAAACAAAATCAACTAAACCAAAATTCTATTTTAAGATGATGTATCACGCACAGGAATCTTTATAGAGCTGATACCTCGTCATGTAAAATGAGAGTTGGAGGTTTAGGCAAAAAGAAAAATCCCTTTTCAAGTGGATATAGCAATCCATCTTCAGCTTTAAGAGATGACTTCACAGCATAGCCATCTTGACAGCTTCGGAAGGTTCCTGGTTTAGTGACCTTGGCACCAGATAAAGCATTCAGTATTCTGGTGAACTCCTCATGAATCAGCCCCTAAAAGTGTAAAGAAAGGGTTTAGAATTACCTTTCTGAATTATCCACATAAAGTATTACTATAAGACAGAACAAATCGAAAAGAAAAGCAGTGATTCAAACAATTAAACTGATGTGGGAGGAGATCTCGCCAAAAAACCATCAAGCCAGGAACCGATCAACTATACCGAGGATTTGTTTTTAAAGTAATAGGATTTACAATCCTTTAGAAAAGGAGCTTTCTCATTTGTTTCTTTATTCCTAGATATATTATTTATTTCTCTTAGATATTTGCTTCTATTATTAATTGTTTGAGGTTATGTATGCGGAGGTGACTGCCTATCGAAGAGGGCGAAAAAACAAGGAAGAACAACCCGATGAAAAGGAAAAAATAAATGGGCAAAGAATTAAAAATAATGAGAAGGAAACATGCCTAGAAGTTAACAATATCCGTTTCTACTAGCACTGTGAAACCAGAGGGCATAGCAATACCAATTTTTGTAACTTCAACCAGAGTTGAGACCCACTGATGAGGAAAAGCCAACTAGTTAGATTGCTATTGCAGCGTTACTTCAAGATATTGGTGAAGTAGGAATCGGACCCAAAAAATTTTAAGTCTGGCTCACAGCTGACCACAAGGTACCCCCAACATTTAGACTAACCTGCGACAGCAGTAAGAACAACAATAATATTTTTGTACCACTAGGAACTGTTTTGGCAAGGATTCAACCTGAAGACAACTTTCGTTGAAAATCTAATTTCCAATAAAAATGTTGGTAATTTATGGTGAAATTTTCTGTCAAAAATAATATTTATCCTTGTGCTATAGAAACAAGCAGGTCAAACAAGCCTTCCATGTGTAACTTAGCTTCCAATTTACCAAATTTATAATCCTTGAAATAAGGGTCTTTGTTATTTATTTATTTACTCTAAGAATTAGGATTTGTTTCCTTTAACACATCTTTTCTTATTATTTTCTTTTTGCTTGTTCCCTTACTTGGATACTTAAAAGTTTATTTAAGCGCCTGCTAGAGCAAGGAAAAAAGCAATCAAGTTTCACCCTTCAATAGAGTCCCTAAATATTGAGTTGTTGTTCCTCTTCCAATATTTTTTTTCCTCTCACAAACCTTCTCCGGGGACAAACAACATCCAAAAGGCCGCCATCAACCTCCTTTGCTGAATCCAATGGCAGAAATCCATCATACAAGGGAAATTGAGGGCTGCATAGATTTCCATGAGCAAAGAGCATAGCACCTCAAAAACATTAAGTTACACGGTCAAAATAGAAAATTCTCTCCTATGGAGCTCTAAAACATGCAACTTAAGGCCCTCATCAATGCTTCTTACAAAAAATTTTTACGAGGCTTACACCTCATTTGCCTCAAATATTTGAGACAATACACCATTTTTAACAGAACTAAAAGTAATATCAATATGCCTCAGCTATTTGCCCTCACACCTCACACATACTAAATTGCAAGAAAAAAATAAAAAATGTGCCAACAGAAATTTAAGTAGAAAAAGTTCCGACTATCAATATAATTATTATTTTAAGTAATATTTTTAAACGTAGATGATAACTGAGATTAAAGATAATGAGAAATAGAAGAATATAGATTTGATTAATGATAAGATGCAAGATAAATAAATCATTATGTCAACGATTCTAATAAAGAAAATCGGGCGATGAGAATATTAGGGACTTTTAATTTAAAAATTCAATTGTTTATTACTTACCATATTTCTGTTAAACTCGGGAGCAGTATGATAGAAAGAGACAGACTTATATTGAACTTGATTTTTATGTTTTGATGTTTTATTATTTTGTTTTTATATTTTAGCTTACTTTAATAGGTTAACGTTTACCTAACTTATCTTATTTCATAATTTGATGCTAGATTATTACCGTGTAATTTAAACTCTGTGCAATTTGTTACTTCTTACTTAGTGTATTGTCATATTACTTTTAATACGTTGACATGTTAGAATATTAATATGTTAGTTTTTTACTTTATAGATTATACAATATTTATTAATTTACATAATTTTTAAAATTTGAGTCTTAAGTCTTGTCTTATGAACAAAAAAATGCCTCGGTACCAATTGTGTAATTTTAATTCTTGTCCTTGAGCTTAGGTTTCATCAATGAATTTCACAAATTCTCCGCTCCAATGTCAGTCAGACAACAACAACAAAGTTTTCAGACAAAAAGTATGAGGTCATTTTTATTAGAAGGCAAACTATTTTTGTGTCAAAGTCACGCCAAAACAGACACACGTCAATATCTCTGAACACCTCAAAGGTAGCCTACTCGTGCCATTAAACTAGGCATGAATACCCATATGAATGGTAGATTTTACTTGTACAAAATTATCCACCATATGGTCTCAATGCCAAGCCATTGCCAAATATTGACAGGATAAACCTTTTCCCAATAATACACCTTTTAAACCATTAACTAAATCACCAATTAAGCCACTAAATATTTTTATCTTGTCAATTCCTACATGCAAACAAGTTCACCAAAGAACATGACTCCTCTTGTAACAATAAGAGCGTGAAAAGAAGTATAATATGCTAATTGTGTGTAAAATCTCACATGAGCATATTGTGACCATTTATATATGCATGTTAAAGGCTGCCCAAGTCAATTTAGTTGAGCCAAATCTTTCTAAGTGAATTGAACAAGACAAAATAATCTATCTAGCCTACCGCTTAACACACTGCAATGGCTCAAAATGGTCCCTTAGTTCCATTCTACAAGATCAGTACATTTATACTTTTAACAACTTCCCTCTCAACAGGTATGGAAATCAAATTTCAGTATTAAACTCAATTAACAAATATTCTATACGATTATTAAACATCAACTTTATTATAGATATATACACAATATTATGTCCCATGCCCAATCATTTACAGAAGATAACACCACAAGCCTTGACTTCAAAAAGAAATGTCAGAATGGTAAAAGAGTTCAGTAACATGTAATATTCATGAGCCATGGATAAATAATTACCTTATATTGCATCTCTGTTAATTTTCCCTTAAATTTTGTTGCCAAAAGTTCCTCACTGATCGACAAGGTACCTTCAACAACACTTTCTGTCTCGAACTTTAGAAGCACGGTCAAACAAAAAAATGTAGCATTAATGAAATGTTAGGGGAAATAATGAGCCAACTTCTATAGTTTTATAAAGTTTATTTTATAAAACGGGGAAGAAAAGAAAATCAAAGGTTTACCTGGATGACAATATGCGGATACAAAGTTTGCCCTTTACGGATTGGTGGATCAAGGGTAACAACGACAAAGGTATGAGGCTGATTGGACTGCAAAAGGCACACAAAACCAAAAGTAATTCGTGACTTATCACATGAAAACAGTGCTACTTCATATCAAATGCATTTAGAAATTTTCACTGGAAAGATATTAAGCATCAAAGAATTACTGGGTAACATGACATCAACAACAAATTCATTCATGGGAGGGTTTGAGAACCTTAGGCAATCGAAAAATTCTAACTACACTGCTGTACTGAATTTTGAAATCATTAGCCTGCCCTTGGAGCCTCATGAATGAAAGATGAAGTTCAATGCTATAACGACCTCTGCAAAAAATATTCAGAAAAGTTTGACGGATGGAAAGGATCGCTGTAGAGAAGAGATATTTAAAGAAAGAAAAAATAATTACTGGAAAAAGATACTGATTGCTGACAAAATACATTATTACCAAAGCATATTTCTCATACCTTGGCGTTAGGATTGCAATACCATCAAATGTAACAACTGCGTCTTCACTAGAAGATCCAACATCTGCCTTAGCTAATATTTTGTCTAAGAAAACCTTCAGAACCAAATGCCAATGAATCAGTGGTGGTTACTATATAATTATCAAGTTTTAATCGTATAGTCAGCATTTGAATACCTGAGCTGGAGGATGGTTCTCATCTCCAACAAACTGAGTATTTGAATTGGGTATATGAAAACATAGATCCATCAACGAGTCTTTCTGTGATCAGAAAAGTTGTAGTTAGAAGGATACATGCAGTGTTTCCTTAACAGCACATCCATAAAATACGATCAGAATGTCAACCGAAAGAAATAAAAAAAAAAATGCTCAAGAAATTACTTGGGGAGGAAATTACTTAATTCATGATTCACAAATAGAATATGGGAAACCAATCTCTCCTTATTTACATACTTACCAAACATATTTCACCTAAATTAGTAAAGGAAACAATTATGAATAAAAAAAAGAGCAAAGGGGAAGGAGCTCACGGCAAGGAGGGCCCACGTGAATCCAAAAATGAGACTCATGAGCGGGAGAGACCGTCACAAGAAAGTAACCGGCAGCTATGACCGGAGGAGAAGGTAAGCCATCGCCGAAGGGGAAGGGAAAGACCAGAGAAATCAGAAGAAGCATTGTTGTTTGACCGAGAGAAAGAAAGGCTAGGGCACGGTTAATAGGAAGGGAATAAACTAATCAAAAGTTTCCTAACATATCTCAATCAGATCCATTGGAGGTGGGGCCCATCCCACATGAGAGAAATATAGAAAGGACCAAAATTTCTCAGATTTCCACACTCCCCCCTCAAGATGGGAAAAAAATTGCGTACGTCAATCGTATGCAGAGATGTGTACATAATAGGGTACACGTGCGTTATACGGGGGTTACATGGGGCTTACAAGCGTGTTATAACTTTCTTGTAACTTTCGTGTAACTCACCTGTAACCCGCGCTTTTATTTTATTCATTGGGATTACAATATTACAACGGGGTTACACGAGAGTTACACGGGAGGTACAACGGGGTTATAACCCCTTGTAATCCCCATGTAACCCCCGTGTACCCTTTTACGTACGTAACTCCTGTGTACGATTGACGTACTCAATTTTTTTCCCTCAAGATGACTCGAAAATGTTATAGAGATCGAGCTTGGCATTGAATTATAAGAAAATGTTGAAAGGAAGAGCTTCGGTAAAGACATTAGCAACTTGGTGGTGTGTCGAGAAGTAGCATAGTTGTATAACTCCCTTATTGACCTTTTCAAAGAAGAAGTGTCTATCAACTTAAATATTTTTGATCCCATCATGAAATGCACATGATTCTTGCAATATTCATAGTTAATTGATTGTCACATAACATTTGTATAGGCCTATTGGAAGAACATCACAATTCTCTTAACAATTTATGAATCCAGATCCCTTCACAGATCCCAAAGACAAGTGCATATATTTTAATTTTGCACTGCTTCTAAGAACAACTGATTTTGCACTACTTCTCTGAGTATCAAATTTCCCCATAAATGAGCAATAACTTATGGTAGATCTTTTGTCAGTGAGTTATCTTGCCCACCTAGCATCAATGTAGTAGACTTTCGATTCTCCGTTTCTGAATTTTTCAAAAATTAATCTATAACCAAGAGACTTCTAAAGAAACCTCAAAATCATATAAAGCATCTCCAAATGTTCTTTATTTGGGCAATTCATGTGTTGACTCATAATACTGACATAATATCTATGACGCACAAACACGGGGACACAAACACGACACGACATAATATAGAGACACAATAATTGAAAAAAATTGAATATGGCACGTCATGGGTACCTTTTAATATTTAATTAATTATTAATATAAAATATATGTTTGTTCATTATTATTTATTGAAAATATCATGACATAAGCTAGCAAGAATAAAGTTTAACTTATATTATAAAACCTCATGCTTGTGAAAATTAATTTTTTAAATTAGATACAATATGTTTCAAAAGAATTCATCCAACTTATAATTCAACCTATCTACTAAAATTTAAATAATCCTATAATTATAAAGAGAGAATAACTAATACCGGCTTTAACGAATATTGGATGTAACTTCAATGCTAGATTTTGAAGAATGTTAAGAGCTTCAACATGACGAGAGATGGAGCCATTTTAACTATGAGGTACAATTTAGGTTATATACTTATAGTTATAATTTTCTAATTCTCGTATCTCATTTTCTCAAAATCATGTTAAGCTCACATCTGATGCGGTGATGAGGTGTGTCCCAAACGTATTCGAGTATGAAAAAAATTCAGACATATTTTGTAGTGTCGGGACACATCGGACAAGTGTTGGTGTCTGATACGTGTCTAATGCGGGTACAACATACTTTTAAAAGTGTCAGTGCTACATAGCATACATGCAATATCTAGCCTAGTATGTGATAGGTAGAAAAGTTTTCCTACCAATATTTAGTATCTTCCACTTATCTGTAGACATAATTTCATCTTTCCTATTAGACTTCTTATTAGGTTCTCTTGAAATATTAATAAGTTTGCATCCAATCATCCCTGTTTCATTTAGCATATCTAGGATGTATTTCCTCTGTGATATAACCCTTTTCTTGGACCTTGCTACCTCCATGCATAGAAAATATCTCATGTTTTCTAAGTCTTAATTTCAAACTTAGCAGTTCTTTAATTTTAAGAATTTCTCTTTCACCATCAACAATAAGAATCAGGTCATCTACATATACAATCAATGCCATCAATCTTATCTCATTAAGTGTGTTTTATGAATGTGCGATCAACTTGACTTTGAGAATATCCACTGGATTTCATAGTTTTAGCAAATCTTTCAAACCACACCCGTTATGATTGTTTAAGCCCATAGCGAGACTTCATAGTTTGCATGCAATATGTTTATTAGAATCATTCTCAAATCCAAGTGGTATCTTCATTTTACACATCTTTTAGATCCCCATCCAGGAAAACATTTTTTATGCAAGTTGGAGCAGTTTCTATTCCTTGTTAACTGCTGCTAAAAGAAAACCTCTGATAGTATTCAGTTTGACAACTAATGCAAAGGTTTCCTAATAGTAAACTCTATAAGCTTCTGTGAAAAATTTAGCAACAAGTTTGACTTTGAATATCTCAACACTCCCATCATCTTTATATTTTATGTTGAACGCCTATTTGCAACCAACAGCTTCTTATCCTAAGGAGTTTGGTAAGAGTCCACGTGTCATTATGCTTCAATGCTCGAAGCTCTTCTTCCACCGATTTTCTCCATTCTAAATTTTCCATAACCTACACTCTTGAATTGGGTATCTTGTCCAACTTTCTTTGTCAACACCAGAAGAGGAAGGGGATAACTCATAAGTAATGGGCTCCGCACCAAAATTTTAGGTAAATGTGGAATCAGGTTTTTGTTGGAGCAGTTTTGTCTTTGCAAGTTATCTTCCACCTACTCGAAATTTTTCTTCCTCCTAGCATACACAGTAAGTTCTTTGTTGTAGACTTCAAATAGGGTTCGTTATATATCCTCAAAAAGAGCAGGAGAGTCGGTTGTAAGAGTAGTAAATGAGTTTGTTGTGAAGATGTCATCCAGTGCATCCCAAAATTGATGTTCATTTGTACTCTTCCCCTGATCGTCAAATTTGGTATGATATGATTATTTTTAAAAACCGTGACACCCTTGAAGTTGTAGTATTTTCTAATAACAGGAGAATAGCACTTATAGCCTTTTCTTGTAGAGGCATACTCAAGAAAAATACCCTTGAGTTTATGATTTATGATAAGGCCAGAGAGTTCAAGAGTTACTGCAGAATCTCTTATCTTTGATTCAAATTTAAACTCTGGAATACCACTTGAAGTCTTCGTCCTGTACTTAGTGACTGTTGACCTCATTTTGAGGTCATTACTCTTTTCCTTAGGATCCTACAATCTAGCCATAGGACTTTCCTATTGACTATCTTAGAAAATTAGTATTGGAATCCATTCCCTTTGAAATTCCAGTCACTTCCTATTTCTCTTGTAATGTCTTACATTGATGATTTCAAAACCATCGTCGATGATTTCAAAACGATTTCAAAACCATCGTCGTATGGTCGAGTGGTAAAGGACTATCATGTGGAGACTCAGGGAGAAGTTCCCAATAGAATATCAAGCCCTAGGAAAACTTCTTCAGGATATTATCATCACACACACACACAAAATGAACAAAATTCACTAAGTTGCACAAGATCGGACAAAAGTTGAGCTTAAAGGATGGACGAAAATGTGAACTTCTCCGGACGACCTCCAATGACGAAATGGAATGTGTCAGCGCGTCCGGGACATCAATTTTAGCTAGGAAAGAAATTCATATTGCTATGATTCTGCACACGAGAAAATTGCATGCAAATCGATGAATTCGTCAAGACGACCTCCGACGACAAAACGGACCACGCTAACGCGTCTGGAACGTCAGAATTACCTAAAAAGGATATTCATTTTGCTATGATTTGACGCACGAATAAAAATGTACAAATCAAAATTTATTTTTGAAATATTAAATATTTTATATTAATATAATAATATTTATAACCCCACTTAATCCCTTCTTCCCAGTCACGGTTCGATTGAAGTCTGCTCGCCCCTCTCGTGCCCTAACTCCCGTGATCGGCCACACCTAAGGCCGCGCGAAGCCTTAGCTCCCGCATCTCCTCTGCCATACGCGAACAGGCTCACCCTCGTCTACACGAGATGGCTTGCCCTCCTCTTCTCTCACTCGCGGATCGCCCTCTGGATCCCCGCTCGACCGAGCGGCTCTCCAACGGCGAAACTCCACCTGACCGACCCTTCCTTTCCCCTAAGCCTACTTTTCTTTCTCTCTAAATGTTTCTCTTCCTCTCCCACCACCCTATTCGGCCACCATTAGGGCTGGTAGGTGGCTGCTCCTCTCTCTTTTGCCTATAAAACCTCACCTTGGGGAGGTTTTTAAAGGTGACCAAAAATCTGAAAAAAGGTGCTGCCAAACTTTGTCCTATTCGACACTCTTGCTGGCTGCTCGGCGGCATTCTTGCTTGGGGCTCGGTATTCTTGCTGATTTGTTGGGCATTCTTGTTAGGTTCCTCGATACTCTTGCTAGACTGCGTGTTTGACTGAGGTATAAGCGTTTTAATTGTGGTTATGCTACCCTAAATATTTATTTCACGTGGATGTCTTTCACTTTAATGACTTAGAGAACGTACATTTGGGAAGTGCATGTACATGAATGTGTTATTCTCATCCCATTAAATCCCAGGCATGGTTTTGTAGCATGAATATTGATCCATCCCATCAAAGTTGTGTTTTTCCTGAAGAATTTTGGGATTGCAAAAAGAAAATTACATATTTACATTTTTTTATATACCAAAGGAAACAAAACAGAGAAGGAAGAAAATGTCTTTTTTTTTTTTTTTTTAAGTGTTCTAAATGACCATCTTATGTTACTTGATCCTAAAGCAAAGAAGGCTCTTACCTGGCTTGCTAATCTTTCCACGAATCAAGTACTAAAGATGGAAAATGTTGGCATAACATCTCCATATGTAGACAATTCAACAGTTTTTTTTGGCAAACAATCTTATTCTTATAATGCGATATTTCTAGCATTTAGTCTATTTGCAAAATCTGAAACATTTGTGTGGCGTATTTGCAAAATATGAAATCTTTGAATGGTTTATTTGCAAAATCTGAATTCTATTGGTTGTATTTTTGCAAAATCTGAAATCTTAGAATGGTTGATGTGCAAAAATATGAAATGCATGATAAATGGAAGTTTGGAAGCTTTAGTTGTTGTTCTTCGATGATATTTGACTATTTGGAACAAATGCTATAAATGAAATGTTGAAACTCTTTATTCTTGTTCAAGCAAATAATGGAATTCGTTTCAATGCTGAGACACGTTGGCTTTAGGAATTCATTTATACTTATTTGTTTTTTTTTCTCTATTACATGTTCTTATTCGAAGCATATGCTGGGAGGCTTTACAAGATCCGAGTTTTATAGCTCTCTTCTGGCCCATTTATTGGGCTCGATTTAGCTCTTTTCGAGTTGCATTTTTGGCTTGAATATTGTTCTATTTTTTCCCCTCTTATCGGGCTCGGTTTACCTGTCATGGCTCTTTTTTTTTTGTTCTTTTTGAGAGTCTCAGTTTTGGCCTGAGATTTGGTCTGGTTTTGCATGAGATTTGGCTTGGTATGCCCCTTTGCTGGGCTCGATTTGGCTCTTTTACTAAGCTAAATTTTCCATGGAATGTTCTCTTTCTGTTTTAACCCATTTGGTAGGCTCGGTAATACTGAATTCTGCTCTATTTGGCTTGGAATGGTGCTTTTGCTGGGTTCGATTTAACACTTATGTTGGGTTCGTTTTTTGCCTGAGATCAGGTTCGGTTTCACCTGGAATTTGATTTGGTTCGGTTCTTTTCCGGGTTAGGTTTTACTTTGGAAATTTGTTCTATATTTGGCCCCCTCTGTTAGACTCGTTTTGGTTAAGAAGTGGCCATGTTTTTGCCCTTTTGTTGGGCTCGGTTTTTGTTGGGCTCGGTTGGCGATTTGTGGGCTTTGCATTGAACAGAACCTGTGCTATGCATTGTCATTCTTCATTGTATGATATTTAAATACCTAACAGCTTTTTCATTTTGTGATTTTGCTCTGGCTTTCCTTTGTTTAATTGTGAATACTTTAGTTGGGTGGATGTGTTAATTGCACGTGCAATCATTTGGAAATATAAATGGGTTGTTCTTGGTGGATGTATTTATTTGTGTATGTAGTGGTTGTGGATGTAGTGGAGGGGCAGTGGTGATGTGTAGATGGTGTTGGAGGCGTGTGGTTGTGTTTGTGTTGGTGGAAGTGTGAAGGTGGTGGTAGTGATGTTTATGAGGGGCAGTGGTGATGTGTAGGTGATGTGGAGTTGTGTGGTCATGTTTGTGATAGTGGATTTGTTGGTGGATGTGTAGAGATGTTGGTCTCTTGATGTGTTGGTGTATAGAGGTGCTTGTGTGTGGATGTGTTTGTGTTGGTGGATGTGTTTGCGTGCGGATGTGGAGGGCAGTGGTGATGCTCTTGTGGCACTCCTATTTTTCTCGGAGCAGAGATAAATATTTTTTATGGCATCTCATTTATGTTGATTAGTTTGTTTCAAGCCAGTATACATAATGGTTAAAACCAAAGAGGTTGGTTCATATGCGATGTGGGATAAGGATATAAAAATAATAATTTGTGACATTTACCTCAAGAAAGTAAAACTGAGAAATAAGTGGACAACTTCTTTCAACAAGAAAAACTGACAAAATATTATCAAAAAATTCAAGGAAGTACAAATAGAGAGTATGATAGCATGACATTCAAAGTTAAAAACAAGTGGGATCAATTAAAGAAGGATCGAAAAATCTGTAAGAAGATGAAGTGACAATCAACGAGCTTGGGGTGAGATCCAGTAAAGAAAATGATTGATGCTTTCGAGAAGTGGTGGACGAAGTTGAGAGAATGAATTAAATATGCAATAGTTGGAAGGTGATTGAAGGGAATGTCAGTTTTTATTTCTGTTAATTGTAATGTTTGTTGAAGATATTCACGATTTACAGTTCATGTTTATTTTTTCTTCCTTATGCATTTCATATTAACTGTTTCGGTTTTTTATACAAGTTGTATGTGCTTTTTTTCCTTTTATATTTTTTTTATATCTTTTTGTGGGTTTTTGAGGATTATGATGAGACATTTGACTTTATGGGTTCTCCTGGATAGTATGTGTGTCAACTATTGGTTATTGTTAAATATGAAATCTTAATGAAGGCAACAAAATTTCTTCTTTTTTTTGTGCTCCAGTTTTTGGGGTTATTCTGGATTACATTTTTTGGTGATATGCATATATGACACACGAGTTTGGTAATGCGTGAGTTAAAGACAACAAAAAACATTTTCTTTATAAAGTATATTGTCTTCTTACAGTGATAGATTCCTTGGTTTATACATTGAGTTTTTTGAAACCTCAGAGCGCATAAAACTTTAATTAATTATTTCTATTATCAATTTTTACTAACGTTATCTCTAAATATGTTTTTTTAAGCATTCAGGAAAGATGAGCTCGAAGAATGAGTACCTCCGGAGGATTACACTGCTATTGCGGACTTCAATGTTCCCTGCTCACATAACGTCGGTCACATAGCTACAAAAGACAATTTTACAGGTGCCTACAGAGAATTACAGAAAACTTTGACTATTTTTAGTGGGTAGACGGCTGGAAGATTCCACTACCAAGAGTAATCGGGCATGAAGGCTATCCCTGGAGGACGTCTTAGCTCGTGATATACGTTGTCTGGATTTTAAAATAATATTATCATATTATTAATTGTTATTTTAATAATCATTTTTTTTTAATTTTGGGTACTCACTGTTTAGTGTGGTGTCTATCTTTATTTTATAATGTTCTATATTGAAAAATTGCTTTTAAAGTATAGAATGTACTAGTATGAGCAGTTCTGTTGCAAATAACGGTACTATAAGGGGGCAGGATGGTTATTTGTCCATAATTAGCTGCAGCGCATATCTATTTTCAAACAACAAAAAACAAGCAAACAATCAATTTATCCGCAGCTGCTTCTTGCTGATGTTGTTGCTGCTGCCCCAAACAGACCCTAAGTAGATTTAACTAGTAGTCTTTTATAGGCAGGATTGTAACACCAAGAACGGTGCTTAATTAACCTTTGGTGAGATTTCAAACTATAAGTCCCTTTCATTCATTACATTTAAGTTTGAGTTATGCACTAGTGGTGGTTCTCATTCTTAAATCTAGACTTCAGGGATGATATTCCTTATCACTACATCGTAGGTACGCTTTCTAGGGCCTTTTTCTAATTCTCCAATTGGTAAAATATAAGTACCAAAATTCTAAAAAAGCTGTTCACACAAGGCTCTGTTTAACCCATGCTAGGCATTCTCATTTTCTTTTGAATGTCTACTACCTCACATAGAAGAATGAAACATGTAACATGTGGTCCTTCAAATAGGCCCTTATGCCTTTGCAAGAATTTAAGAGACCGATCAAAGGTTTCAGTGAACTATAAGATCATGTTGTCTTTATTAATCATCTCATTGAATCATTTATGTGATTCACCTCTGTTCATAATGTAACTTTCTAATTATAAGCACCTCTTCCCAATATGTAAATTTCACAAGATTAAGGCATGTAAGGCGAAAATATTGTTGTTCTTATATTTGAACATTCTACAATATTATACACTACAACGTATAGGCATACATTAAATATATTTAGTGGGGTGGGTCGGGAGAAGAATGACAAATTGAAGCCTTCCATTGTTATGCATATAAAATCATTTAGCCTCACAAGCATAATTGTGAGATTGGATGAAGCATTGTATTTTAAATTGTCCCATTCATTTCTATTTTATAAGTGTCTTTATGAAATGATAAATTCCATCTATCTTACTTCTCTAGTTAGGTGTAATGAATTTTTTTTTTTTTTTTCACTACTTTGGTTTTCAGAATATCGTCAAACCTCCGTTGGCAAGTTTTATTATGCTTAATAAAAATTTCTATAGCGGAAAGCTACATTGTACAACTAGATCAGCTAATATGTGATCGATATCAAAAAGCTACTAACAAATTAAAAACAAAAAAGGTATAATGCCTATAGCAATTGTCAAAAAAGACATTTTCTCCACACCAATAAAAAACTGTAATCTCGCCAAACAGAACCCCTTCAAGATAAAAAAAGCATTGTTGGATTGAATGTGGATCAATGAATTAAAGAATCATGCATATATTGAATTCATTTAATAGGATGCATGTGCCAGTATCCTTTTTATCATTGAATTTGAGGAATGGATGTCATAGTGGAGATTGAATTAAGCATGGATAAACGAAATGGTGTTCAACATCAAAGGCATAAGTGACACCTAAGGAAAAAAGGAGAGTACTATGATGATAGTTAGAGCCTAATGAAAAACTAACACATGAATTGGGGCTAAGGGTGGCATATACGACTGCTCTAAGGAAGAGAAAGATAATTAACTGTTGGGCAGCAGGAGAGCTATGAAGTGGATTTCAACAAAGACAAGTAGGGCTGTCAAAAAAGCTCGTTGTTCGCGAACAATTCGTGTTCGGTTCGTCAATGAGTTCGTGTTCAATTCGTTCGATAAGTAAACGAGATGAACGCGAACAAATTTTTTTCGTACGGTTTGTTAAACGAACCAAACACGAACAGTGATGCGTTCGTTCGTGTTCGAATCGTTATTGTTTGAAATATAAAATAATTTAAAATAATTATATATATATAATTTGTGATATTTTAAAACATTAATTTATTATATTTTAAAACATTAAATTTTATAAATTATAATATATAATAAATTAATAATAATAATATGTTAATATATTATAGTAGTAATATACTAATATAGATATTGTATATTTATATAATATAAGTTATATAATTAATATATAATATTATTTTTATATATTAATATTAGGGATGTCAAACTGGCTCGTCGTTCGCGAACAGCTCGTGTCCGGTTCGTGTTCGGCTCGTTCGTTAAGAAACGAACACGAGCTTATTTCAAACAAACTAAATTTTACACGAACACAAGCTTTGTTCGTTCGTGTTCGGTTCGTTTACACCCCTAAAGACAAGTTCAGAAATAGATATATGCATGGCTCACATTTTTTGTCTTTTCATGTGACCATTTGAATCAAATCCAACAATTTCTAGAATATATAAATTTATGAGACAATCACGGTTGAATCAAATTGGACATATACTAATTCAAGCCCAAGCCAAACATGGTCAATCACCGTGGTCAAACTGAATAAGTTAACAGAAGCAATACACCCAGAACCACTAAACAGAGCTGGAGAAGAGGGATTCCGATATATTTTCTTCTCAAGTACGCAAAATTGTCCCATTAACTGATCTAACCCTCTACCACAACCAGCATTCCCTTTTAACATAAGAACAGGGCATCCTCTTTATTCTATGCAACCCAGCCAAGCTAGAAGGTTGTTTAACCCCGCCCATTATCTTCAAAGAAGAGGTCAAAGAGAACATGGGTGCACGGCCGCCCATCTACATATCTTGCTCAACCAACATGGCATGAATCACTAAACTTATAAGATCTTGAATATACATTCATCGAATCTATTACATAATACAGTTATAATCAGGTCCATAGTCAAGTAGGGTCAAAGTCAAATTCACCCCACTTAAAGCCTGGAGAAGAGTGCTGGTGTAACCAACTTTGCTTCATGACCCAACTATAAATCACCAAGAAATACATAGGTCACATTTAAGCAAATTTAATGCTAATTCTAGCAAAAAACGAAAAACAAACATGACAAAGGAAATACACTAATATTTGGTTAGGGCTAATCCTTTTGTCTCTCACATGCATATCTATAGAATTAGAAAAGAAATGTCTTGATTCAAATCTCTGTAAGCTTACAACTCTTATTCAGATACTTACCTAGTTTTTATAGGCAAATGATTTTGTCAGAAAGTGACAGTGATTATTGCAGTTCATACTGATGAATGTAAAACACGCCCCCTTGGCTATATGATAATATGCTTGTAAACAAGGAAATTTACAGCAAAAAAATGACATAATAAGTAAACAAAAATGGCATGACACAGAATGACTGCAGGCATGCTGCCTGTCAAATATTTTAATAAATTACCTCGTTTGCACCAGTTGTGTCATCCACATGAAACTCCAAGTAAACATCATTTTTCCCTTGCATATGTGATTGAGCAACGTCAGCAAGTGAAATTTCAAATGCTTGCTTAGAACCAACTAGAAATGTAAGCATGTTTCCTGCAACAAGTGAAAACAAGTCAGCATAGATTTACGTTCGAAAAGCATAAACAAAGTTCCAGATAAACAAGAACGTACATACAAATAGAAAAAAAAAACATCCATCACAAATATCCAAGGACGTGATAAGAATGAGCGGAAGGCAGCAACACTGAGCTAATTAAAGTGCTATAAATAAAGGAGCCTTAAGAAAAATTTTGCCTGGGTAAAGATATGATCACATAAAGATGACATGAAGTGTACAAAAAAGCCAGACGTTTTATTTTGAAAAGAAAAATGCACAGGAAGAAAAATATACCCAGAGATATATATTCTAAATTTATTGAATAGAAATGCCAAATAAAAGAAAAAAAAAGTACAACCGGCACATCATGAAATAACTATCGTCTAAATAAAGGATATCAATATGTAGTGAAGTCAGAAATTGAGAAGAAAAAACTAAAAACAATCAAAATATTACCATTTTAGGTAGAATAAAATTTCAAAAAGGACTGCACTTAAAGCTTAATAGTTCGATTATTCTACATTTTGTTCAACACAATCTAGAACAAGAAATTTTCAAATTGCATTAGCCATCTAAAAACATAGCAACAAGAATATGCAAAAAAGCACACCTAAATGTTTTTAACAACAAATAGTTGATTTGTTGGTATGAACCATGTGATCTTGTGGCATGTTCGTGAAGGAAATATGAACGGGGGAGAAAAAGGCCATGAATGATGATGGTGAGTCGAAAAAAAAACCACACAGCCAAAATTTATTTTTATAATGCATTCGCTAACAGACTAAAGAGAGGAACCTAAGTTTATAAGCCATGCTTGTAAATAAACAAATTATATCAACATGAAACATGAAATGTTAATTACAATATTTTTTTGTTAAAATTTCCTCATTCGCAAAAGAAGCCTTTGTACCATCTATTTCAACTTCTCCCCAATTCCGGCCACTGACTGAAAGCTGCTTCTCTTCTGGCTTTACCCCAATATTTTTCTCTATGAAGGTTGTCAAATTACTAACATCCTGTAGAACAAATAGTATATAAATTAACTAAGGTTAAGGATGTTAAATACACCAATAATAATTGTAGCATTTAAAAGCAATAAATTACAAACTCATATACAATGCAAAAATGAGTAGAATCGAGTGGAAACTCCCATCATGTCATATTGCAAGCACAATTTGTTTTGCTACATGACTAAAGCTAGTGAACTAGTCATTTCAACTCATTAAACAACAATACTAACCAAAGAAGCTCAAAAAATTAATTATGTCTACATATATGAGCGCTTCTATTTTAGCAGAAACACGTTCCTATCAGCAAGGTCTCGTTATTACTCAACTAAGTCCATGCTGAGACAGTAGCAATTTATGCCAAATGGTCAAAAATAACACAAAAGTAACAATTTAAGCAGGAATAACTGCACTTCCATTTTTTAGAATACATCACAGATCGATTGAATTTAGTATAATGGCACCCCAACAAAATAGATACATGTTAAAAGATAATATTCAGTCAACAACTTCTATAACTCCAGCTGCAAGAGAAGAAAGAAATTTCAAAGAGTTGCACCATAAGCAAAAATTTTGTGAGTAGTCAAAGAAAAATTAAAATAAAATTTAAAAACACAAAACTTCTTATGTAGCAGTATTATAAGAAATATCAAAAGAAAATTCAAGAAAAGTTTGAATTTACTGTGTTTTGCAGTAGAAGATGTGCATATAGGCATCACATCAATATGCACATAACTCTCATATTACTTCTAATTTTAGAAGAAATACAACATGAATACTAAAGGATTATAAGAACAAAGGTCTTGAAAAATGTTTTCATGGGTTGCGGATGTGTCCAAATGTTAAAGTAACCTATGTAAATCTAATAATTTAACAATTTACGCCCTTTTTAGCACATGCTTAATCATAAGTTTAACACAAGTAATGTTAACAAAAGCGTACTTCACTCACACCACGTTCACGAGGTTATCACATACTACAAACTACCCATAACTCTTTCAAAATTGAGTGGTTTGCTTATATATGCTACTATCACTATTGTTGCATCTTTTAATATAATTTGAACTAAAACAAAGATCAGATCTTGTAAAGGATCATGCAGATTGTCTGCAATTTGGGAATTGTATTGTATAAGATAGAAGATACCGAAGTTCATTGAAGTATTAACAATCTGATTTCTCCATAAAAATTGTTGACAGCGATTCTCAAATAAACTATTGAGATCAAAGAGGAAGTCGTCAGGGCTCCATAGGTGTCATTGGATAGTCTATCAGACAAAATATGAAGAAGAACATGACCCTGTTAAGATTTTCCATAGAAATCAGGTCAAAACAAATGTTTTCTTTCTCTCAAACAAATAAAATAAGGATAAACAAACACCTATTATTCGAGAGGTAGGCGATCTCTCCCAGTTCCTATACTATGAGAGGCGGGAAATATTTCCCAAACCCTAAACCTAAGACTCACAACAATAATCTCATGCACAACCCAATTTTAAAGCAAATTAACCCGATTTATAATAAACAATACTAAATGATAAAAGACTAAATTGCCCTCGTAAGCTAATAAAAACAAATTTGTCCTTAGGTGCTGATCTAACATTACTCCCTTCCCAAAAAGACATCTTCTCCTCAAGGTGGAAAAAAATAATGATGTTCTTCCTCCACCACATCTTTGTTTTTTCATCCCCTGCCTCCTTGTCATATATTGTGAAAACCGGTAAGAATTGATTTTTGCAATGGTTTACTGGGGCTCGCTTCTCCTAGATCTTTGTCTCGTAAGGAGCTTTGATTGTGGCCCCCGATTGCAGCCCGTGATTCTTGTCCTGTGCAGAATTCTACTATTCGAGCTTTTGGTGTCATTGTGGTTATTGCAATTTGGTAAAGCGCACTACTTGTGCTGCTCTTATTAGCCCGTTCTATTGTATTATGGTCTTCAACCAACCGCCCTAATTCCATAGTTTCTCCTAACTCTCGTGGTCCCAACGGACAAAGTGTTGCATGTTTGTGGGTACTCTTCATAAAGTTCCCCTTAAATACTGCTTCAGAAATCCCTCTTAGTTGTCTCGACAAAAGCTCGAATCCCTTCATATACTTCATAATAGTTTCCTCTTGAGTCAATGCAAAGAATTGCTCGTGTAAGTCTCCTTCATAAATGGCTCGGAAATGTTCTAATTAGCGATCCTTAAAAGTTCTAATTGGTTGATATTTTCTCCATTAATACCATGTTAGAGCCTTATCTTCCACACACAGGGTCACCGTCATCAATTTTTCTTCCTCTGTCAATCCATTAACAACAAAGTATCTCTCCCCCCGATAGACCCAAACGTAAGCATGATCTCGTTTATAGATCAGTATCTTCAACTTCCTTATAAGTGTGTCTCCTCCCCAATTTTCTTAACCAAAGTTCAATCCACCCATAAAGCATAAATTGGGTTCCCTTTCTCAACCCAAATTGATTTCTCTTATTCCATAAGTATGGCTAGCGCCAAAATTAGCTCGCTCTCCTTCATAAGCTCTTGAATCTCCTTCCACCCAAAAAGGCGTTGTAACAAAAGGCATTGACCTTGCTAGATGTAACCCTGGGTCGAGGTCCTATCCACCTTGGGTCGTGTTTAAGGCCATAATCCTTCAAATCAATCTTCTCTAGCCCTGAATCGCACATCGTCCCATTCCGCCTACTGACATTCCGCCTGCTGACACTTGTTACAGCCGTCCGGATATCGCGTTATTCCTTCCAAGTGTTATTGTTCGAGTGCGCTTCTAATTCTTTCGCTCAATCCTGTGGCATGCGGCAGAGATTTCAATGAGACTCGACAATCTTCTTTATCATTTCTTCTAGAGTTGTGAACCTCTCCTACATAGCCAAGAAATGTTCATCCATTCCAAATCTGATTTAACCAATCTCTTTCCACATTTCTTTCTCAAAGGAATCTACTTTTGGGGCCCCCATTACTCCTTGTACAACTTTGAAACTCCTTTACGCTGAAATCGCAAGGTTTGACATTTATGTACGTAGTTTCGGCGTGAGACTCTGGACATAGTGATCCTGATGTCTCTCTCAATCAAAATTCCAGCCCGCAACAAATCTTGATTGTGCGAGCAGCGCAGAAGACACGTTGCGTCGTGATCCCGATCTCTATTTTCGATCAAGAACGATAACTCCAATATCGCGCAATCGTTCACTTCCCTAAGTGTGTTTATACCTTGCAATCTCGTTGTTGGCATCCCAACAAAGAAAAAATAGTGACTATGTGTTTGTACACAACCACGAACCTTTGCCCTGTATGTCACGATGTCCCTGTTGCTTCGCAACTAGCTCTATTCAACTAGATAACAATCACAGAGCGGAAGGAGGAGAAAGAAGAAAGTTTTGAGCCTATATAAGTCATGATTCCATCATTGCCTTCTTCGCAAAATCATGTAGCAAGATTTGGTAGTTGCCTTCTCTGCATAGCAGCTTCGGGTTTTCCTAAGAAGTGATCTTGTCATTCCTTCCCTGCCAAATCAAGCAACATGATCTCGTAGTTGCCTTCTCTACAAAGAAAGAAGTTTCGGGTCTTTGTAAGCCGCAATCTTGTTGTTGCTTCTCCGGAAGCTTTAATCGCGACTATATGATGATCCCACATCTTGTACTGTGCTGAGATGTCTTGTTTCCCACAAATCCTGCTTTGATATCAATTTGTTTGGATTCTCCGTAAAAAGAAGAGCAAAACAAATATTTTATTTCTCTCAAAATAATAATACAACCACGAACAAATAAATTATAGGATAAACTCCTACAATTCGAAAGATGAGCGATCTCTCCCAATTCCTATAATTTGAGAGATAGGAAATTTTTCTCAAACCCATAACCTAAGACTCACAGCTATAATCTCACGCATAACCCTAACCCTAAACATATCAGCCTTATTTACACTAAACCATAATAAATAACAAAAGACTAAATTACCTATAGGTTAATAAAAAATAAATTTGTCCTTAGGTGCCAATCTAACGTACTCCAGCAACTCAACTTTCCAATTACAAAAAAAATAAAGATGAATTTGCATTTTTAACTTATTTTATTGAGTATTAAACTCAAATATCGATAATTCTTGTAGAATTATCATTTAATTTAAATTGACCTAATTAATTGTGTGTGGAAAATGTTCTCCTTTCTTTGTGGAAATTGTTAAAAAAGTGGAATAAAAAATCCTATTGTAATTTCCAATTTAAAGAGTTGAAATTCTGAAGAAATTGATTAAAACCTCAAATAATGATTTCCTTTTCATCTCCTTCTATGTGTTTTCCTCGGCCCATCAAGTTTTGGATTCACATATTATAGTTTTTTTGTCAATAACCAATAATCCTCTATGTGTGTATCATATTTTTGTTCTTCACCCACTTTGTAGTTGTTGCTTTCTTGCATTGCCTAGCTTCTATGTGTTTTCTAATAGTTTTTGTGCTGTGATTCTTCCTGCTCTACTTGTGTTGTTGTTGTTACAAATCAAGTGTTTTCCTAACACCCCTAAAGAAAAATACTCGTATTTGTTTTTTCAAACAAAACGAAAATGGAAAATCTTATTAAAACAAAAATTAAATTAAATTAAATTAAGCAAAGTTGATCTACAAAGTTGGTATCAAAGCATTAAACCATGGTACAAAGTACAGATGAACAAGGGACACAAAGGTCAGAGAGTGCCGTACTTATTATCATAGAGAAACATTGGAAGTCAAGAAATAGGCAAGAAAGAAAAAACCAAAGAATGTCAATCAATGGCTAACAATGAATTCATCATGAATCTAGACAATCAGGTGATTCGTTGATCTTGTATAGTTAACAATTCTTTTAACAAGTTTTGTAGAACATCTTCCATATGATCATCTATCAACTGATACTAATAATTTTACCCACTTATAAGCGACATGCTAAAACAAACATAAGTTTGATACCAATTTGATATAAACAATGAAGGGACTTGGATTTCTAATGTGAAGTAGAATGGGATGCAATATTTAAAAACATAAAAAATCACAATACTAAGGTTACTAATTTGTAACTTTTATAAACTTATCATTTCAAGTGTATGCAAAGCAAACACTATAGTTCATCCCAAACGATATTCAACAGTTGACCAAAATCACAAGTATCACAAGTTTTCCAACTCAACAAAGAACATGGAAAGAATCAATAAAAATTGCATGCGGTACAAACATGGCATCGAATATGTTTAACCAAACAAAACGAACATGTAATCGCCATCCAATCTTGTTCAATAATACTATTAAAACTAGCAAAACAAGAAAATACACACCTGTTCACGAAATCCAGTGAACTTGTAAGACAACCCATCTTTAACCCGGACTCCGAACTGATAAGCCCTGGGAACCTTCATCCAACTCACACCAGCTATATCAGCCTTGTCCACCTCGACAACCTTCCCACCGCCCAGCTTTCTCCATGCGATTCCACCAGAATAAACCCTAAGCTGCCCAGGGTTCTGCAAAAACGACAAATTCATAAATAAACCCTAATTTGAGAGTTGGGAGATGGGTAAAGACGAGGATTACGGATCCGCCGCGGCCTCCGAGGAGGATATTGTTGAAGAAATGACCGTCGCTCATTGCTCAAGATGAATTAACGGAGCGCTTTCTTGTTCTCGTTCTCCGGCGAAATCCCTTGCCCTCACGTCAGCGCAGTAAACTTCATTTATTGATGCATTCCACTTAGGGCCTGTCTGGTAACGGATTTAGAGCAGAATTTAAGCTGGATTTAACCTAAATCTTGCCAGACCGTCATTTTGGACAAAACAAAGCCTCGGATTTGATAAATCCGCATTTCACGGATTTCAGCCTTAAATCCCGTGCATCGGAGGATTTAGCAAATCCGAGATGGGCGCTTTCGCTCGAAAAAAAACGTGAAATTACCTTCCCAATGGTTTCGGGTAGGAGAAGAACAGAAGGAGGAAAAGAATCGGAGTTTCGGGTCTCTGTAATCCGGGACCCCGTCTTTGAGTTCCCAACTAGCTCCAATTGCGACTGTATCGCGAGGTTTCGGTAACTAAAGGCGATGGTTTAGGACGACACAGAGGGGTGGGATGGACACGCGAGTGTTTTTGGTTGAGCAGTGTAGGCGAGGGTTTCGTGTAGAGAGGAGAAAGCAATGCAGTCGTTCTTATTAATTTTATTGAAGTTAATTTTCTTAATTTAATTGTATTTAAGTTGATTTATTAATTTAATTGCTTGATTATTAATAATTAGTTAAAATATTATCAGATTAATTACGCTTAACTATATTTATTTATTAATTAATTATTATCTAATAAAAAACAAATATAATTTATTTATTCATTCAATAAATTTATAACAAATTATTAATAAATATAAGTATTAACTAATTATTTATTCTTTTATAAATGTTAAACTTCTATTTAACAATTAATTTAATAAAAATTTATTAAAAATTAATTAGGTTAGTAAATATATATTTATTAATTATCATATTTTGAAATAAAATATTAATTGAATTTAAAAAGCTATTTTGGTTATTTTGGAATATTTTAAGAAATAGAATTTACATGATTTACTAAATCCTATTATGATTTATTGTTAAGGTCCAACAACCATAACAAATTTTTAAATCCTAATAGAAGTTGTTAAACAGTTTCATAAAATTTAATAGGATTTATTAAACAAATTGCCAAACAAATTTTAAGATTTAACCCTCTTTCACATATTTACTAAATCCTACTAACTTAAATCTCATTCTTTGTTATACAGCTCCTTTATATCTTCTCTATTTGCATTTCCAACACTTTAACTTCAAATTTACATACATGCCACATTTTCTATGCATGGAATTATATATTTCACTTTTTAAAAATTAAAATAATGATATTATTTATATGATCTACAAGATTTAGATGACATAAATGCAATAATTAAAATTTAGAAGTTAAAAATGTAAATAATTTAAAATTGGTTAACTCGTAATATTTATAATTATGACATTTGAGTGTCATAAATATATTCATGAAGTGATGTATTTCACTTTTAAAATTTAAGTAATGCCGATAATTTTAATGTGATGTTAAAGATTTAAATGTTATATATGCAAAAATAAAAAATTTAGGGGTTAGATAGTTAAATATATAAGAATTATGTGATATTTATGCAAATAGCCCTTAAAATCACTATATAAAAATATTAAGCATCTAATGATTTAATTATATCATCTAATAACTTAATTGTATTTTAAATTATATTAGGTGTGCAAAAAAATTAAAGATGCACTTTTGAAAAATAATTACATGTTGCTATAAAAAATATCCCAACTAATTTTTTTTTTATAATTTTATCGGATAATTCATATAATGATTAAATTTTAAAAAATATTCTATTGTTATTTTAATCCCATTGAAAGTGAACATTAGAGGGCTGAATGAATACACTTCTAAATGACCTACAAAGCTTTATCATGATTTTTAAAGATGGGAGTGAGCAAGTGGGAACATGGAACAAATATTTTGCTCCCATGTCCCCAACACTTTTCTATAATTTAATGTATTTATGAAAAGAAACAAATTATGTTAGGATATCTTATCAATATTTTGGTCAAATGAGTCTAAAGCGTCTAGATATATTTTCAGAATGAGTGAAATAGATAAATAATTATAAATTACGCTAATTTTAAAATTGATGCAAGAGCTTCAAAACACATCTTGTCAATGTTTGACCAAGGTATATTGATTTTTTCTTTTGCATCGAGTTAATTTTAAGACAACTTAAATTTAAATAAATAATTAATTAAACATTATACACACTTCAATGCATTATAATTAATTTATTAATTATATATTAAACTACCTTAAAATCTATATTTATACAGTAATTTATGATGAAATTGTTTTCATAAAACTATTTCTATGTACATGAGGTCAACATATATGATGATGCAAAAAGTTGTATGCCTTGATTGTCTATGATGTCAAAACCAAAATCAAGGTAAGAATAGTTAGCATTTTGCACTTCTAAATTGTATGCATAAGGTCCAATGATGAAAGTCTTAAATCCATCTTATTTCTCTCCATGGATGAAGAAAAGCCAAGCGGAATGAGATTAAGGACCAAGAAACCATGATGCCAAGATCCCCACATATTATATGATTTACCTTACACTAGGATACATGAGTTTAGATACATAGGATGAGGATATAGCATAAGTGCCGTAGTGGGAAACTAATACAATACCTTATGGAGGTATTCATCAAGATTAAATATTGCTTGATGAGACCACATTATTGATATTTTAGATTATAATGTTAAATTTGATGTTAGACTAGTCCAACTCCAATTAATTGTGCACTTACATCCCAAATGTTTGATGTCAATAATGTTTATTCTAATGTATTTATGCATCACGTACCTATAAATGGAATACATGAGTTAACCCTGATTATATTGATTTCCATTATAGTGTTGCATACATTTCTAGTGCCAACCTTAGATCAAGTTGAGGAATTTGATATTTTATTTTATAATGAAAGCTTATTATAGAGTTCAAGTTATGTAGCTCATATGAGATTTAGCATTGGTTATACTAAAAAAATCTCTATTTCTCTCTACTTTTTTATTTTTTTTTATCTCTCATTTTGATTATGGTTTACTATCCTTGGTTAATTATGCATGCTTTCTAGTGTCATGGGTTGTGGCACATCAACATTCCCAGTGCAAGCAAGGCATAAGGTATGTCATGCCAACACATGCATTTAATATCTTCATTCACATCATTATTAACTCCCTTTAGATTGGTATCATTGTAGACCAAAAAAATTTCAGACAATGGTGCAGAAAATGTGTCCTAAGAAACCTTACACAAATTTTAGAATAATATTCTATATCTCATCGATGAACTCTTGTGGTATCTTCCTTTGAGCTTAACACTTATGTTTGATAATGCTTTTGGGTGATTTTCTAGATTATTTTGTTTAGCTTAATACTAAGATGATCACACGTCAAGATTAGCATTCTGTAAGATTTCCATCAAGCATGAGGCACTTTTGTAATTTGAGTAAGGCGTATTGTAAGGATGACTTCCTTTTACTTGCTCTTGAGTTTATAATATCTTCCTATAATATGTTTTACTTTATGGATGGCACATATGGATATAATTGGTTTGGATGGCCTATAATGATAAATAAATTAGCATACTTTTGCTTCCTAATTAAAATATATTGCTACAATATAGCACTTTTTGGTCTTAATAATATTAGAGCCATTGACAAATGTATTGTTACATATATATTTAATAGCACACTAGTGTTATTTTTTATGCAATGAGGACATCATTTTTTTGTTGGTTAAGGTCAATGACTTAATTGCCTATTATATAATTATTATTTGATAAGCTTTAGGGATAAATAAAAAAATAACACTCCATAATTTTTTTTTTCTAAATTCAAATTTTCTTTATTTCTCATTTAGGATTTTCTTTATATTCCTTTCAGGCATTTGATCTCTTGATCTCACTATGCCACGATCATTTGGTCTTACTATGCCATAATTAATATAATGAACTAATTTTTTGAGTTAACTTAAATAAGGTTAAATCACCATATAACCTTTTTAGTAGATCATATTAGTAAATTTGAAGAAATATCGTCTTTTAAGCCCTCTTCTCAGTATAACTCAATACAATTTATTCTAGCCTTACTTAGACATCTATAGATCCATCCTTTGAGTTTGTTGATTTTACTATATCATTGTTAATCAAGTAAGCACACCTTGGTCATTAAACCTACTTTAGATTTAATTCTCATATTCCCTTTCCTATTGCAATTATTAAACCCTATAAAAGGAAAAACTTTTAGATCTTAGTAATCAAAATCCTAGAAAATGGAAAACTTTTAGATTTAATATAACCCAGTTTAGACAATCATAAATCATCATTAGTTTAGGGAAATAAAATCCATATGACTCATTTAAACTAAACTTGTGAATCTAGGTTAGGAGTATGCCTTTTAGGTCTTCTTACTAGCACAATCAACCAACATTTAACTTAACATCGTTCGAGCATACGTAAATCTATACTTATTGGGATTATTGACTGCACAATGTTAGAGTTAATTCAAAATATCAACATGTTGGCTATTAATTAGTGTTAGATTAACTTTCTTCCTACTCTTTATCACTATAGCTATAAAAAAATACTAGAAACTAGAAAATAAATCATATAGTTTAGTCTTGTTCAGATAGTTGTTGGTTCGCATTTTAGTTTTATGGAATTCAAGCCCTACGATATTTTTCTTTGGACTAAATTAAAAAAAAAAATTGGTTGGTTTAATTCTCTTAAGACTCCTTAATGATATAGTCATTAAGATATAGTCTCAATCCAATTAGACAATCTTAGATCCAATAATTTTTTATATGTTACTATTAAGGTTATAAAAAATTGACCTGACACCAGCTTGACTCAAACCTAGCTTAAATAATTCGGGATGGTTTGAACCATTTAATTTTTTGGTCAGATTTAAGTCTAAAATCCTAATTTGTTTAAAGTTTTTTTGGTGGGGTTTGGGTTGGCCTCTGAACCAAAAATTAACTCAAAAGTGACCCAACAACCCAAATTTGATACACCAACCAAATTTGACTATAAATTTGTTAAAATCAGAGTTCTAAATGACTTTTGATTGTAGTGTGAACATTTATTGCTCAAAAAATTATCTCAAGATTCATACCAAATGATGAATTTTTTTTATGCCTTCTTATATCTTAAAAAAACAATGATTGCAAGGACAAAGATGATAAAGACAGATTGGACAAAGAACAAACCCACAAAGAAATATGTAGATATAGGAAGAGGGTTTAAAACCCACAAGCATTCCTAATTTCACAGCTGAAACCAGTCCCTGAAAAAACCCTCACATAACTTAAAACCACTTATACATGAAAAAGGATCAAAATTCATATATTCCAGCATGAAAAAAACTTACACATAACCAACTTAGTTTAAGTAAAACCCATAGATAGCAGCTTAATATAAAATAAACATCAGAAATCCAACAAACTAGTATACGCTGTGTCAATGCAAACTCTTTCTCATAAAAAAGAAATCAAAAGAATAGAGCAATGCTCAAGTTAAACAAAAAATATATTCCTCCAAACATCTTTTAACTCTAAGCAACAATGCATAGACATATGTATTGAATCTTACCAAATCTTCATGAATTAACAAAGACAGAGCCCACAATGAATAAACCCACAAAGAAACAAGTAGAGGTAGAAGAAAATTTAGAACAATAAAAAAATTTAAGATCGATGGAATATAAAGGAAAACACTATCAATCAAACCCTTGCCTCAAAAAAATTTTTAGGGCATCTTATATAATACAGACTTTCGAGCGCTCAATATTACTCTCACAGAGACACCTGTCATTTTAACAGAGCGAAACCGTGGGCCCTAGGTCAGTGACCACAGCGTAAAAATAAAAATGTGTTTAATTAAACACAACTTCAACGCGAAAAACAAACATATTAATTCACGTTTTCACGCCACAAAACCAAAAAAAATCACGCCAAATGGGCTCTCAAGTCCACTGAATAATATACATGCTTACAATGATCTAAATGTAAGAAATGAAAGGCTTGATGATGATCTATATGATTATCTTAATTCAATGAATTGTTTGGCATATAGTGTGAAACTTATTTTTTAGATTATGTAAAATATCTCAAACTGTTATCATACTAACAAATTATATATTTGTTGTAAAAAAGTAAAATTTTGTCATGTCCTTCATATTTAGCATCAAATAGACAAAATAAGAATTTAAAATCATTCATCCACTTTACCCACATTAATTATAAAGAATAAAAAAAAAAGGATTTAATATATCGTATGAAAAATAAAAAGATTAAATGCTCCCTGAGCCCCTTCACTCTCATTCTTTCTTGATTATAATGAGAGATGCATTCTCAACAAATAAAAGCCAAGAAGGCCATCCTAAAAGTAAGAAAAGGAGTACTTACATCTGAAGCATTAGACAATGTTGAGGTGAAATGCAATGTGTGGGTATGCCTGATTAGAAATATGGTCCACATATGGTGAGATAAGAGGCAATCAAGCAAGCATCATGTACCAATTGATAATTGGATGATTAACTACTGATATGACCAACATAGCAAAGGCTTATTGATGGCTAAAAAGCAGTGGGTCGATATTCTCCCACAAAATGGGCTTATTAAATAATATGATTTTCTAGCAAGGGCATCATGATTTGTGTCAAAAGGGTATGACACGATTGTTATTTCATATTTTATTTGGCCATATTGTATTGTTGGAGTGGATAATTTAAGTAGCAACAACTAACATACTAGGGCAAAAAAGATGAAGTCTTTTAGGATTACAAAAATTTGATCTGCAATTTAGGAAAAAACCAACATATATGCCAGGATATAATTTGGTTAATATTCAGTCTATGAAGTAATCAATCGTTTGAAACTTGGCGGCAAGTCTTCTAAATATTTGACTTGTTGAAAGTACCTCCTTTTAGTTGGCATTTTCTAAAGGCTGAATGGTTCTAGCTCAAAGGATTCTTCTAAACACAATCATAATCAAATTAGCTTGAATGCAAATCAACTTAATTAAACTTCAAATTTATTGACACATTATCATTTTGATGGAATGTGAATTAAAGTATTACATTCAGCCAACAATAGATGAAAAAACTCATAAATCTTCACTCCTCAATTTCCTCTTTATTGTCTTAAAAAGATTATCAGTATTTCAACCTACTATTTTAATTAATGGGGAGCTAGGGATGAGAAGGATATCATGATGGATGAGACGAAATTCCAATTTTTAAGGATAAAATATTGGTGGGAAGAATGTAAGCATATGAAAGAGATGAGAATTCAGGAGATGCAAACCTTTTTTTCATTCAACATAAAATTAGCTATCATTGCATGATGAATTGGTGGAGGCGCATGCTAGGATTTCCGAGTACACAAAGTATTTCATAATGCTCTAGGGAGGAATGGTACTATGACATCATCTAGGAGAGAAGAAGGGGGAGCTGAATGAAAACAAAGTTAATATTAAAGCCACATCAGTGAAAAATTTGGAGGACTTTAAAGATAAGACATAAATCTGTGAAATCTAGAAGTGCGTTCAAATAGCTCATGATGAGCTTGTGTATGACAAAGTAAAAAAAGAATCTAGAGAGAGCGCCTCGAGTAAGAATTCATTTGAGGCATACTTAAATGACATTATTTGGTATAATATAAAATTTGATTTTATATCGAGGGACCACTCCGAGTCAGGTGTTCTAAGAGTCCTTTCCAAGTATGAAGAACAATGAGACATACCATTGCCAGCACAAAGAGAAGTTTGACTTCATTGGTTTCTCACTAATACAAGGATTGGTCTAGATGATCTTTTCATTGTTCATCACGACAACCAATTTGTTATTGACACAATCCTTTGTATTGTCAATGTTCTATGTATTTGCTTAAAGGCATTTTTATATTCTAGTAAGATGTCCTGCTATTGTTCTCTCTCAAGCATTTTTCCTCCTTGGTGCCCAGAAAAACATGCTTAAAATATCCAAAAAAAAAAAAAAACCACATATAAGCCTATGCTAATTGCTTCATTAATTTATATGAAATAACTTGAAATTTACCACTAGTTGCTCCCAAAACATCATCAAAACAGCGAAGGGATGTAGGACCATATAGGGCGAGGAAGCATAAAGGCATCATAGAGGTCCTTGGCTAAAATATTCATCATTATATGGTCAATAAAGATAAGAAAATAGTGAAATATAACTATAACAGTGAGTAACTTGGTTCAAATTATTATGAGAAAAAAAAAACATTTATTGACCAATTTTACTAACATAGGGATGATGGTGATTAGTCTCTCTTCCACCACATATACTAGAGGGTGTGATGTCACTCAAGTATGAAGAGCCAAACCATGTCCATACCTTATCTTGAGATTCCCATCAACCGCCACAACCTCCCTGCATATCTAGCACAAAAACATTGAATATACTGCGAATGATTCTCACATTACACGTTAGTGAAATTATTCTCTCCATTAATTGTCTTCAATTTACCACTAAAAAAAATGAAACACCTACACATTCCCCAAGTTCATCTTTCAAGCAAAATGCATGAACTAATGAATTCATGAATGTGATTGTATGTTAAAAAAAAAAGAGAATAAAAATTCATTACCATCCTTTCAATTCCTTGCAGAAGGTTACACACACACACACACACACAGAAGTCAATAATAACATTAATAATGATTGCACTATGATTTTTCTATAAACATTAAATTCTGAATAAGATTTCCCGTTTCCGAATGAAAACAGAATACAACTGTATCAAAAGAAGAATCACCACCACCACAGCCAGCTAAAAGATAGGTGGGTGAAAAATAAAACTTACAATAATAAAATCATCTCTATTAAATCTACAAAAAAAAAAAAAATCCTAAAAAAACTCCTGTAATCTTCCAGTCTCCATACACTCAGCTGCGTGTTAGGAAGAAATCTGTGATTTGCATTCGAGACGAGCGAGAACACTGAAGAAAATTGGCTCCAGCACAGAAAAATAGATATTTAGAAAATGGCGCAGATAGCGTCAACTAAAATTCGCCATTAGTTTAGTCACCTTAGAGGCAATATAGTAGCCGTATATTTCCTGAAGCTGCAAAATAATAGCAGAGATTGAAGAGTTCAGCAAGAGAATCATAGTATAAAACAATAGTGCTCACTGTTATTGGCCAAGTGAGCCCCATTCAAAGCATATGAGCCAATGAAAAGATGCGAGATAAGCCCGTGAGGACGAAAGATGCATATTGGTAAAATGAAGGTCATCTACAAGAAGTTGGGTTTCTTATAGTCTAATAAATGCTTGATTTTTATGCTCATAGTAAGCCAAAATTCACCCATTTATGAATCTCAAACACATAACTCATTGGTTAAAAACAAAATATCACTGTTAAATTGTGGAGCCTATTTTGTTACATGAAGAAAACAAAAAAAAAAATTATGCAGACCAAATTACAGGCGAGCACCCAGCGGTCATCTAATATTTACAGTAATTCTATTAAAAGAATTTTGGGATTTTTTGTTGTATTCTTTTGGATAACATAAATTTCTATCAATTCAAAGCGAAATCTACAAAATGATATCGCTGATCTTCTTTACATTTTTGTTCTTTTTGCTCTCGATATTTATAAAGAATCTTACTATTTCCTAACAATTTCGTTGAAGAAGGACCAAATATAAACTTTACCATATAGCCAATCTTTAAAATGTGCATGAAGGGCAGAAGCAATATCACGCTTCTTGTTCTCATCAAGCTGCGCGCTCCTAATAGTTTCCTGGATCTCATTCAGAACAGAGTGCTGCCAGATAATTTTTTAATGTATAAGGCCTTCCACAAATTAAAATCAGAAAAAAGCTCCATTGTTTTTCAAAAATTGAAGCCATGAAATGCAGAACACTTAAAAAGATGAACATAAATGAAAAGATATAGAGTAAGGCCCAAAGCAGGGTAGACATGCATTTGAGATTATTAATTATTAGAATCATACAGTTTTCTTTTGCGCCGCAACATAAGCCTCGGGCAATGGAAATGGGTTACCTTTTGTACTTTCTACTAAATTAGCTCCATACCACTTGGGAATCTGCATACAAGAAGAATGTAGAAAAGAGTGATGTGAAGTCACAGCAGTATTAATATTTTGAGATTGAAAGCAAGGAAAGGGATTAGAAAAATGATAATCCGTCTACATTCATAAGAGATCCTAAAGAAAAAGGGGCAAACTTTAAAACTTCTCAAAACAAATTATTTCTGCATATTCTTTCACATGATGTAGATTTGATTTAATTTTACATTTTAGATATTTCTTTTATTTATGGTTTTCTTGTTTGAGAAGCAGCAAGATTTCCTCTTTGTAAAGAGATATAAAATCGAGTTTGAGCAAATTCCAAAGTAGTTATCTATTCCACGTTGGGCGTGCAAAAGGCCTGAAGAAACTAATCAGACAATGAGTTTTTTTTTAGCTACTGCTTATTGAATTTGTTTTTGTATTCTTTCTGAACCCAAGATAATTAAGATAAGTTTATGGTGCCGTCTGGTAAAGGATTTAACTTAAATATGCCAGAAAAAAATAAATGGGTAAATTTTAAATCCTAGATTTAGTAAATCCAGTTTCTTCTCATTTCCTCCAAGGTCTTAAATTCTGAATTTACTAAATCCTGGTGTTGGCAGGATTTAATAAATCTGGATTTACAGGATTTACTAAATTTGTTACCAGACAAACCCTATATGGCTTTGAATCTCTTTATTCAAATTCATTGCTTCAAGTTCTCCTTGGCTGGATATGCATGAAATCCTGCATAAGTGTTATTCCAGTTTATAAAACTTGAGCACAGTCATTAGGAAACAAAAATGGTATAACCTATAAATAGTAAATATGAAATAAATGGCCACCAACATTTTTTTTTTTTTACAGACTGCTTTCAAGTATGGGCAAGTTTGTCAAGTTTTTCAAAACAAAATTCATGTGACAGCGATGTAGCTGAAAATGGGAAAGCAGAGAGAGGCAGAAAGACATGGAAATATCATCCATATTACATGGAAAAACAAAACAGCAAATCATACACGCCTCAAAAAATAATGTATACCAAAAAGTTAGTAAACTGGTCAGGATCAAGACATGTTGCTGACTCGGACTGAGTATCAGATAACCCGGCAGGATGAGGTAATGAGTCATGAGGATCCACCATTCCCAGCACAATGGGTTCATTCCATCTATTGATAATTGCATTTATACCAACTTGAGACATGTGTTCCAACAGTTGGGGATAAAATGTGTTGTAAGGGGCCACCTATAGAATAAAATCACAGAAATGAAGTCCTGGTTCTTATTTCCTCTTTGAGTAGATTACCATCCACAAAAGATGAAACATAAAACAATCATAAGCTTACTTGTAGTTTATGATTATCTCCCAGTACAAGGGGACTATGATTAATCCCCAGGTAAAAAACACATTCACGGCAATTCACAATGCATATGCGCTTTGCAGCAGCTATAATTTGCACCCTCTCACAATGCTCCACTCTCAAAGCCTGTAAATTTGACAAGACATTACATTCATCACCTTAAATCAAACAATATGATCTAACTATGCACCAATGAATACCAAATGAAATGTTAAAATAAACAACAACACAAAAACAGCTCACAACAACTACTAGTAGCCTTTTGAGCAATTAAAAAAAAAAGGAACATCTGCATACATAACACACAATTCTTATGTATTTACCATCTCACACCTAATCTTTCATAGTTACACACATTGCATTCCAATCTTTAATATCACATAAAAATAACACTGTTACCATTTTTTAAAAGTCGAAAACACCTTTTTATGTATAGGTTTAAAGCACCAAAGTTCTATGTGCGTAAATAGGAAAGTTGAGGTGTAAGATATGTAAATATATAAGAATTGTGTGCTACGTATGCAAACTCTCTCAACAACAATGTCATGCAAGCAAACTCTATTTACTTAGATCAATATGAACAATTATTTTAATACAAGTATGTAGAAGTTCACCATATTGCCAAATATCAATTAATTTGCAACATAATCACACCATCAAAAGATATGAAACAATTCTTTTAATACAAGTAGATTGAAACCCAATTCTTCGTGTTGCGAAATAGCAAGTGATTTGCAATTTGAATTAATTGCAGCATCAGAAGATTAAAGAAGTTTATACTTCATGTGGTCAACACTTTATAACAAAAAGGATTTGGCATTTACGTTTTTATAAGATATAATCCAGGCAGTTTATATATAATTTATAAATTTAAGCAAAAAACTAAAGGAGAAAGCAATTTTATAAGCTCTATTAAACCAGTCACTCATGAGACTTGATAGCAAAAATAAATCATCATAGCATCCTGCGTACCTTGCCAACAGCACCAACAACAACCGTTGCATCAGAACAACCATAAACAGTGGCATAACTCAGCGGAGCCAATATATATATCACTGAATCATGGCAATTCAAAACCTGAAGTGAAGAAATCCATTCCATCAGTGAAATAGTCGTATCCACATGCTATAGATTACTAAATTAAATGTACAAAAACTCCAGTAATATTTTTTAGAGGCCCTCACCTTGACAGGATGTCTTATCGTGTCAGAAACTTGCTTCACTACAGAAGCTTTAGAAATACCGTCTACTATAGTCTGACTCCTCGACTGTACAGTACTAGGTTGAAATAATCCACTCTGCAAACCACTGCTTTGCAGCTTTGCTTTGTTTGCGGAGGCATCCATCATTGTTACATCCACATCATTAATGCCCCCCATTCCAGTTCCTCTTGTAGGTGATTTATCAGCAGCAACAATGTGCTCCAAAGAAATTGCTACACTTCGCAAAAGCCAGTCAAGAACTTTGCTAGCAGACACAGAAATATTAGAGGCATTGTCATCACAGTTTGCAAAGAAAGGACAAGCTTGGCTAAGCGGTATTCCCTCGTGGCCATCGTCAAAGAATTGAATCAGAAGCCCAAGGCGCTGAAAACTGTCCAAAGTTAAAACCTGTTAACATTAACAGGAGTAAGACACAAACATAATGCCAGATCTTGTCCACCATGGACAGCAGCAAGCTATGAAAAAAAAAAGGGAGACAGAATAAAGAAAGAAAAGATGATGAAGAACAAGGCAAAGATGCAAAAATGATAAATTGAGCCAACGAAAGAGATAAATATGAAACGTTACTCAGCGATGAATGGTAAAGAATAAACCATAATGCAACCAAACTAACCAGTGATTCAGCCCCTTCGCCCTCAACTGAGTCAGCCAAAACAGAAACTATGTTTTCCATGTGCTTCTCAAGATATGACAACTGATGGGCTTCTTCATCAGCAGGCGAAGGCATAGATCGGCGACTACTACAGCGTTTGAGCTGCAATTCAACAAAAACCAAGCATAAGCCTGTGAAAAAATAATACACCAAAAAAGCAATCCTCATAACGAACAAAAATTTCAGTTTCTTGTAAGCAGTTAATCAGAGTAATGAAAATAAAACTATCTATTCAAAATTCTACAAAATTCTCTCCAAAGCCAAACCTGTAGCTTGCTCACAAATACTCACCGAAGTGCATCAATACAATATCTTATTCGTAATCAAACCACCAATAATCTCAACCATATACTCTGCATTCCAAACTAAAACATTTTCCAATCCGCGAATACATCACATTTGCAACGACATAGAAATTCCCCAACCTGAATAGGCGTGAGAGCCGATAGGTATCCATCAAACGCAGAAGTCGACGGCCAAACATCTGCAACCGCTGCAGAATCCTTATGCGTCTTGGATACCAGTCTTCTATACGACTGGATGTATAAAAACAGAACGAGATCACGAACATCGACGGAATTCAGATCCTCCGGCTCATACGGAAGGACAGAAACGAGAGTATCCAGAACAATCCCAGCATCGACAAGCGAGATCTGGAGACCATCGGCGAGGCCAAGCGCGTCGACACGGTGTAGAGCCGTGGCATGACGCTGGAGAAGCTTCTCCTTAACGTATATTAGGGTTACGATTCCATCTGTAAAGATTAGCTTCGGAATGGGAAGGAGACCGTACTCGAAAAGCTCGCGCCTCGGCTGCAAAAGGGGATGGGAGTGTCCTCCGCTGTCTTCTTCGCCGGATGGTTCAGCCGGCGAGCTTTTTCGAGCGGAGGTTTCGAAGTTGAGACTTTCGGTCATGGCGGAGGTGAATGGATTTCTTGGTAGTAGGTGCCGGATCAGGAGGGAGGAGGGGAAGCGGTAGATGAGCGGGATGTGCGGGGAGGTGCGGGGAGGTGTTCCGCGAAGCAGGGAAAAAATATTTCATTTGAGTTTGTGAGAATATAACACAGTAATTCAGGTGTTATTTAGATGTTATCATATGTTATTCATATATTATTGTGTTCTGAAAATATTCTTAATATTATAATAATATAATAATATATCAATAACACTTGAATAATGCGCGATAACTTTTGAATAACATGAGAGGAATATTTTTTTATGTTACCGAATCAATTTTTTTTCTCACATTCACATAAATGACATAATTTTATTAGATTCTCCACGTAATTATATATATAAAAATGTAATATTTTTTCGAAGCACGGAGGGCTGATGCTTGATGGGTATGGTCAACGGTTGGCTTCCGAACGCTGTGGGCATCAGAGGCATGTTATCTTATGAAGGTGTGATAATATTGTCATTATATTCAAGACAATATCACATCACAATAATATTATTATTATCTCAATATCATGAATATTATCCGTACATAATATTTCTTAATTGAGCAATTGGTAGAGCTTGATCAACGGGTCAGCTTTCTGGATATGTGGTCAGGCCCGATCTGAACCGTGAGTGAAAATATTTAAATTTAGTACAATTTGTATGGATACTTAATAGAAAAAAGGGGTATTTACGTTCATAAAACTCAATTCTTATGTTTCTACATATTTGACATCTAAAATTTATATTTTTTTCTTATATTTATATCACCCAAATCATTCATATCACAAATATATCACAATTATAATTTTTAAAAAGGGAAATAAAGCTTCTAAGTTCTAATGCATAAATAAGTTGGTATGCATGTAAGTAAGAATTGAGTGATATGCATGTAAAACTTTCGAGAAAATGTTATTTTAAAATAAAATAAATAATTTATTTTGAAATTAGCTCTATTTTAAAAAAATATTGAATTAGTGCTGATAGTGTGACATTTTAAAGCTATTAAAATCTATACCAATTGGCTACATTAATTGTGTGATATTTTAAAGCTTCTAAAATTGTTGAATCTTTTTGGGATGTAGCGTCCCATGTTGTTTGTGGATACATACGATACGAAAAAGAACTCGTAAGGTAAAGGAGGTGATGGAAGAGAGAAAAGGGAGATGGATGAAATTTCCCCAAATGGACCCAGAGTAATTCTTGTACCACTGATTGCTAAAAGAATGACATTTTCCCCGCTTTTGTTTAATTACCAATCTTTAGGGGTCTTTTGGTTTGCTAAAAATGAAACATAATGCAATGTAAAAGGTTTGCAGAGTACTATGATTACAATACATTTGAAATACTTTGTGTTGTTTTGTTAACTGTAAAATAAATGTAGGACTATATTTTTTTTTGTTTGGTTGAAGTAGATTCAAAATAATTTATTTACTTGGGAGAAAGGGGATAAATAGCAACAACACGACAGCGGCGGGCGGGCAGGCAGCGATAGTGGACGATCACGGTGGTGGCGGACAACAACAACGAACCGCAGGCGGGCGAGCAGCTGTCGGCGGACGGAGGCGCCGGCAGGTGATGGCGTTAGCGGCAACTTGCCTATAACATTTTATATGAACAATGCAATTCAAATTTGGCCAAATCAGTCGAAGTTTAACTTCAGCCAAAATGAGCTACTGTGTAAAAATCACATTCATTAACACTTTACATCATTTTTGTAAATTTGCATACCAAATATAGAATTTTCTCAAAACTCTGCAAAAAAAATTACAGCATACCGCTAATTCACTCGACCAAACATCCCCTTAGAAAAAAAGGTTCTTCGCGAGCCAAAAGGAGATGAGAGAGAGAGAGAGAGAGAGAGAGACCCCTTCTAAAGAGGTCCCACTCCATTCATGCATGGAACCCGCACATAAAAAAATAATTGATGTCATATCGTTTGTTCCCACCTTTCCCTGGTGTTCTCTAGTGAAAATTTTAATGTGAAATAGATTCGCAGCCATCGTAATCATCAAGCTATCATAATTAAACCATACAAACACCATCTCTGGCACCTTGAAAATACTTGGGTTCTAAATGCTTGACGACACCCTTAATGAAGGTTGTCAAATATGGTCTCTTACACCTTCAAAAGACTTTTGTTCTAATTGTCTGACGAGGTCTTTAATGAAAGATTTATAGGTGTCTACAGCAGTCATTCTGGTTTCTTCTTATGGTTGGCTTTGTTGATGTAGCTTCATTCTTACCACCCTCTTCGCTGGACTTAGTTCAGACATTTCAGCTGGCGGGCTTAGTTCAACCACTTTAGCAAGTGGCTTTGACAGGTGAACTCAGCTCCTTACGAATGAGCTTCCCTCCATTCTAATATTTTGTATACAAAAGTATTTGTAGTTGTGATGTAAATAAATAACAGGAAGATTTAGATATGAGATACATAAATGAAGGTGTCGAAAGTAGCATGTATGCAAATCTTTTTCTTAATTTATTAAAATTTTGAATAACCTTTATAATTTAATGCAGACCCCGAGATAGTGGTACAAGAGGTTTTATGGTTTCATGTCAAGTAGTAAGTACATGAAGTATCAGATAGAACACTGTTGCTTAATTAAAATTTTTAATAAAAGTTATATATTGCTTCTTTTGTAGTAGATGACATGCTAATCGTAGAAGCAGATATGGAAAAATTACAAACTTAAAGGACCAATTATTAAGAAAGTTTGAGAAGAATGATTTTGCTCTGACCAAGAAGATTCTCAGGATGAGAATTAGCGGGCATAGGAGTGCAAGTACACTAAAATTGCCTTAGGCAGAGTGTTTTAAGAAGATCTTACACATGTTTAACATGGGTGAGGCAAAATCATTTTGCACCCTCTTAGGTAATCACTTCAAGCTATTTAAGGAACAATCACCCAAGTTTGAAGCAGAGCAATTAAAAATGAGAAGAACTCCATATGCTTCAACTATTGAAAGTTTGATGTATTTTATAACATTTATGAGACCAGATATAATCAACAGGTACATATGCAATCCGCACAAGCATCATTGAGAAGCAGCGAAGAGGATTCTTAAATATTTCAAGGGAACAATTAACAAAGCACTTTGCTTCAGAACTGCATGCATTAATCTACAAAGAATATAGATTCAAATCGGGCAGGATAAAATTGGTAGAAAATGTACAACATAATATATCTTCGTTTGGAAAACACAACAATAAGTTAAGTTTTCAGACTGCAGAAGATCGTTGCACTTTCAATCATGAAAGTTGAATACATTGTTATCACTAAGGCTACAAAGAGTTGATTTGGCCGCAGAGCGTTATGGTAGAGCTAGGGAAGAACTAAGAGATTGAAAATCTTCATAGTGACAATATATGTGTTATTCATATAGCTAAAAATGTCATTTTTCATGCTATGACAAAACATATTCAGCTTGGGTATTACTTTATTTGTTCTCTTTTAGAAGATGTCAATTATGCTTGGAGAAGATACACAAATTTCAAAATCCTACAGATATGTTGACTAAGATAGTGACTATTAAGAAACGAAATCTATGCTTGGCTTTAGTTGGAGTACAAGAAGATTGAGACGTGAGGTGAGCCACTTTACATGTGCATGATTATGAAGTTGGTACAGACGTACGGATCAATCTCCAAGTGGTAGATTATTGAGTGTGGAGTCAGCTTGCCCGCTAGTGCCCAACATTAGTAGAATGGGGGCCCTTGAGCCTCACAATGGATGCCTCTGTGCTTGGGTTGTGGGTGCCCCAATGTCTGGATCCGAAGGGGGCAGCGCCCCTATGGCATATGGGGTGCCCAGGCGTCATTAGGGTTGTAATCGAGCCAAGCCGAGTCGAGTACATCATTGTTCGTACTTGGTTCCATATAATTATAAGTTGTTCATGCTCGACTTGAGCTCGCTTTGAGCTTTCATACATTGTTCAAGCTCGATTTGTTTAACTTTTTCAATGTTTGAACTTGATTTGTACTTGATTTATTTATGACAAGTGAGTGAGTATTTAAACGGGCTAAAAATTCAAACGAGAATCAAGTTTTTCATATATAAAATTTAATAACTAATTTTACAATTTTGAGCGTAGTTATTAATTTGTTGTTAGTTACATAATTCTTATTGATAGGACTACACTAGTTCAAATTTTGTAAGTAAAAGAACTAAATTGATCCTCAAATTTATAAAGATGATCATTTACTTAATCTTATTAATAAAAAATAATAGTATTAAGGCAATCCACATTAATGTTGTTGGTAATTGCAGTGTGATGATCATAAGAAATAAATTCATTATATTCAAAGTTATGAAAACTCTACAAAAAAAAAATTTTTATAACACTCACTTTATTTTAAATATCTCATCTATCATTCACTTATTAATAAAAAATATATATAATTAATAATTAAACTAAAAATATTATTGATATAGAATATATTACTATTAAATCTATAATTAAATAAATATTAACTAATTAAATTTAATTTAAATAATATATCACATATATAATGCGAGCTATTATCGGGCTTAAAATCAATTATTTAATAAGATACTTGTTAAGCGATAAACGAGCTTGTTTGTGAATATAAACAAACAAATTCTACTATGTTCATGTTCATTTTGTTTAAGCTTCGAGCATTTAAAAATTGTTCAAGCTTGTTTTATGTAATAATTTGAACGAACATGAACGAACCTTAATCAAGTCAAGTTCAAGCTGTTCATGTAGTGCATTGGTTCATTTACAGCCTTAGCGCCAATCTTCCTTCAGCACACCGAGAACTTGTATTTCCAGCACCCAGACAGTTTTGTGACTTCAACCGGAGCGAGCAGAAAGACAACGCCCGGGAGTGGCGCTACGATCCTATAAGCAGTTTGCACATAGTTACATATTTAAGCCATCATTTCATGAAGGATCATATTCTTGCACGTTGTATTCTTGACGATATGTAATGGGTGCGAAGTTGCTAGAGCTAATCAATATTGGATTTCGGCGAGTGTATTATGTTCATGGGATCAAGAAAGGAATAAGCGTGAATTGTTGTAAGATCCAGTGGTACAAAGAGTGGATCTGAGTGGTTTAATTCTGTATTATTCGGTGGCACTGAGATTTTTTTCCTTTCTCGAGATTTTTCACTTTAATGATGAGTCTTTTAATGGTATCGAGAGCTGGTTATCAAAAACATGCGAGAGTGGCAAAGATAATATTTGGGGATTTTTGCTTTCGGTGAGAGGATGGGGACAATGGCTTGATTTAAATATAGTCCTCAAAGCCAGTTTAAAATTCCAGCTCGAATCAGCGATTCAAAACGTGAAAATAGAGGTGTTTTACATCGCTACAAAATACAAATGGTATTCTTTAGCACACATTTTATAAATGATGAAAAGGCATTGAAGAACATAACTCTATGGATTTAATATAATAGATAATAATGGCGGCTCATTTATAATTTTATAAAATTAGCAGAAAAAAAAAACACATGAACTTATCAGATCACACGGTTGGTGGATTGCCACGTGGTTACTGAAGGGCCTTTTAGTAATTTAGATGTCCCATTATTGTTCTGGAGCTTCTGTTCCTGACAGCCATTTTCATTCTCAGGAAAAACTGGTTTATTGTGCTCGTAATTCCCAAAATATCCCGATACAAGCATCTCATCCCACTTCGAAATAGCCAACAACACCATCACTCACATGTCTAACTGGGTCAAGCCAACTCATGAGTTGGTTCAAATTCGACTCGATAAGTGGCTCGTCAACTAAATTCAATGAGCTAACAAAACCAAGCTCAAGCTAGATCCGACTGACTCATTAGCTGATGAGTTGGCTCATTTTAAACAAATATTAATATAAAATATTCTCACAGTATATTAAATTTAAAAACATAATTTTAAACTATTAAAAATATTTTAAAAATAATATTTATATTTTATATTAAATAATTTCTTAATACTTTATATTTAATTAATCATTCTATTTATGATTTCATTATTAATGGACTTATGAAATGACTCAAATTTATAGATTTAAAATTTCAGCTCAAGCTCAAATGAGCTCAACTCGCTACCCAACTATCCTGATGGCACAATCGGCAAACAAGTGTACGGTTCACGGATTCTCCTTCGCTTGCCACGTGTCAACACACACCGCCGTCAGCTTTCTAGCACCTGCGTCGAGCATGCGCCTCTAAAGTGAAAACGCACCCACACTTCTTCTTCTTCTTCGTCTTCTGATGGGGAGAAGTTGGTGGCTTTTAATGGCGATTCTCACTGTTACAATGGCCTTTTTACAGCTTACTCTATTCTCCCTCTCTTCTTCTCCTTCTTCTTCTCCTCATGGTGCGCTCAATCAAAACTACCATTTTTATTGTTTATCATTTATTATCTGTTTGAAGCTACACTGTGGGAAGTTTAATGTTTCAGGTTTGCGAAGACAGGACATGGTGTGTTCAGAGCAGAGCAAACATGAGGTAGATAAGCAATATGGAGTTTGTTTTCTTATTATTCTGAACATTTTCGTTGTATTGAAGTTTATTATTTTTTGATATTTTACATAGCCATGGATTTCATCCCCGGACAGGGAGTCAGCAAGGCAAGTTCCGACAGGCCCGGACCCTATTCACCATAATCAAGCTCCTCTTTTCCCTCATTTACCCTGATTTTCTTTTTTTTGTTGTCTTTCCTTATGTAAGAAAACAATGAAGAAAACAGATTAGTATTTGTTTCTGCTTGTCTTATGTTGCATTTTTATCCTTTTGTAGGCGATTTGATTGAGGTTTAATGGTGGCTTTTTACATGGGGAATCATGAAAATAGGAAGATTATGGCGATTTTCCTTTTTTTTTTTGCTTATTTTGGTTTGGAGACAGCTTGCTAAAGTAAGTTAGGTGTTAAGAAAAACTGCTATTCTCTGATTTGCTCATTAATCCTTGGCAATTGTTAACCTTTTGAACGAGCAAAAAATATTATGTTTGGAGTTCGTGCTCAAGCTGTATTCGGACAATGAGTTCGAAGTCTGTATTCAAGCTGTATCCGAACAACAAATGCGAAAGCAATTTTTTTAATTTTTCTACTCATTTTATCCATATTTACATACATATTGCTCAATTTTTAAGTAATTATATATCGAACACCTAAACTTAAAAATTTTTATATCACCTTTTCTACGCATTAAATGCTTGATTCCCTTTTTAAAAGTTAAAATAATGATATTTTGATGTAATATAACAATTTTGGGCGGTATAAATAAAAAATCCAAAGTTTAGGAGCTAGATATGTAAATACATAAAATTAGGTAGTATGTATACATAAGAATTAATTGATGGGTTTGTTGACTAGACATAAGAATTAATTAAATTGCAGCTGATAAGTAACCGTGATTAGTTATAGGTAACCAATTGCAATTAATACTTGGAATATTTATATGCATACCACACTCCTATGTATTTACATATATAACACCTATACTTCAATTTTTATATATATATGCCACTTTATCTACATATGAAAAGTATATTTTACCTTTTGAAAAGTTTAAATGGTGGTATTTTTAATGTTATGGGACAGATTTGGATGGTATGAATGTAAAAAAGTAAACTTTAGGAGTTAGATATGTAAACAGATAGGAATTGGGTTGGCATGTATGTAAATACTTTTAAGCATTAGTATTATATATGTACAACTGGAAGCAACTGCCAGGAACCAGCAGCATACAAAGCTGGATGGGGACAATTATTAGAATTTTCTATAGCTCCAAATTCATAGAGTTTAACAAATAAAAATAATGAAAATTGCTCTCTTCATATTTATTTTAATGTGTAATTAAATCCTTAAAAAATCATTTTTAAATATTCTTAATTCTGATTGATAATAGGCCCTCATTTGAATAAATAATAATAATTTGATGGGTCGTCTTATAGGCCACCACGATCAAACCTATTTGAACGACAACTAGAGACGATCACAAACAATGAAACTTTGATTCTTAATGCCAATCACATAAACAGCCAAATTAGTTCAAATGAGATTAGAGTGATACAACATTTGAATGAGTTATACCAAAGTGTATTTGATACAATACTACTAAAAATAGATATTATTTTGTTTGATAATTCTAGTGATTTTAATTTAAACCCCCACTTCAACATTATATAGTGGCTAGTGAGATTCAAACAAACTCAACACATTATCAACCTTAATCTTGTCCTTATGAAACACTTAACACAATGTTATCATAGCTAAATATCAAATGTAGTTGCACATAAAAAAATGTGCCAATATTTATCCTAATGAGATCTAATAGTCTAGAAGAAAAGAGTACGATGAAGGAAGATCCACAAACAAAAGGCTGTGAGGTTGAATTATCCTACTGAGTGAAGTTGTCAGAGCCAAATTTAATAAGATCAAGACCAAACTAACCAAAAGACTGATCAAAGACGACTAGATGATATAAAAATATGTCATTAAGATAGAAACAATGAAAGGACATCTGAGCTAATTGTCACAGGATAGTCGATCCAAGGAAGATTTGATTCCATTACATCTTCAACAATCTCAAAGACATCCAGATGCCCCTTATCAGGGGTCATGATCGACGATCAGACCATATTAATCGATTGACCTATATCGACCAAACTCAACTGAGCGAGGTTATCCGATCTAGCTGAATGAATCTTGCCTAAAGCCAATTAAGCTTAACCAGCCGACCCAGAGAGCATATAAATGATAAAATCATACATGTAAAATATCATAAATATTATAGTACGAACCTCAATAAATAGGGGGCAAAAATGTAACTTTGTGATATTGTACTCTCTCCTAAATAAATAGGGGAATCATTTTATGAATATGACATGAATTATTACTATTCATTATGGCTCACTCATCTCACTCTTTTCCTTCTCTTACGCTATATTTCTTGGGTGTGATTCATTGACAAATTATGATTAAATATCCTAAAATGTGTGGTGAGCATAGAAATGACGACCGAAAACCATGCCTTCAACCTACACATCAACAAAGTGTCCAATCAAACAACAACGTGTCTCGATTTCAATCTGACTGGAATCCACACCACTTGATAGAAGTGGGATTCAAATTTACCAACAACTGAGATGAGTACAAAGCTTTTCTTGCTAGGCTACGGTTCAACTATGAGATGTCCTTTTGACTCCTTCCAAAGAAATATGATTTACAATTGGTGGTGAATCAGTGAACTGGCAATTCAAAGCCATAGATGAAATGATGATCAAGTACCCCGGTAAAGCTAAAACAGAGATAGAGAAATTCGAAGGCTTCATAATAGAGCATATTTCTCAAGTGAACAACCAAGTTGCAGACCTTCTATCCAAGTGCATTCGCTTGGAAGAGGGGACACCCCAAAGGCTCTTTCGACCAATCATTGAAGAAGCTCAATTGATGAAGCTGGGAGCACAAGGGCTAAAGAGTATGATGGACCCGTATATTTTCTATTTTGAGACTGGGAAGGTCTCAGAAGAAGTAACCGATATGAAACACATCAAAATCAAGGTTGACCAATACCTTTTGATCAAGGGAACACTTTTCTGGAAATTAATCACATCATTGTATCTATGGTGTACCAAAAAAGACGAGGCAAAATATGTCCTCTAGGAGGTCCGTTTAGGGGAGTACGTGAGCCACTTCGGACAAAACTTTGGCACACAGAGTGGAACGACAGAGATATTAATGTTGAAAACTTTAAAAGTATACCAAGGGATTCTTAAGATGTGAATAGTATAAAAAAATATGCACCACTGCGGCTCCAAAGTTGCAAAAATTTATGCTTGTTATTATGTATTACTTCTCTAAGTGGATTGAAGCGAAGACACTCGCTCAAATCACACAAGGATCTGAAGCCTAAGGGTGGGATCAAAGACACAGGTCTCCTGCAATCGATCCACCTTCCTCAAAGTCATCTACGATAAAATCATTCGCTATGACCGACCCGAAGACCTTTGGCGAATATTTCAGAGTCAACAAGCAGAACAAAGAAAAAGAAAAGTTGAGAGAACTAAGAGAAGAGAGAAGAAAAATGTAGAGTAAAGTGTAACATCACCTACCTCACACCCCTTATATATAGAGAAATACAAGAAGATGAACTGTTGTACATGGGTAAATCAACATAGAAAATGAGATAAAAAATAAATTTTATTCCAAAAAGGTATATTAAAAATTACAAAAAAGAAAGCACTAAAAAACTAGCTCGAGATAAAATACTTTACAAGAGGGGTGGTCGTTGTTTCAACCGAGACATACATCTGAAGCAGCCTTTATACAAAATTCTCTGCTAACTAAACTGGTTCAATTGGTATGTCTTGGCTTGAGTTTGGAGTAGACCTGAGCATTGGGCTTATGGCAGCCCAACGACCATAAGCCCGCTTAGAATGGGCGGGCTTGATTATGAAAAAAAATAAATTTTTGCGGGTTCGATCTCATAAGTATGTTTAGTGATTGCCTATGAAAAAATTAAACTTTTGTGGGCTTGGCTATGAAAAAAATAACACTTGCAGGCTTGGCCATACCCCAAGCCCGACCCGCCCAATGGACTGGGCTCATAAATATATTTCGTGATTGCAAGTTTTTTAGGCGATTAATTTCCTCATCCTTTCTCATCTTTATCTAACCACAAATTTTAATTTTTATATTAATACCAACAAAATCTATTATATCACATAAAAATTATCACTTTTATTTTTTTTTTAAATGACATGCAATTTTCATCCATATACAAGATGACAAATATGTAAAAATTGAAGTCCAGGTAATTTGACAAAAATTGAGTAGTATGTATGTAAATTTTTTTTTGTGGTATTTTACTTAATTCCTTCGTATTACATATTGAGATGTTCTCAGTTTAAAATCTTATGTATTTTGTGTATGCATTTGCTATTAAATTCATTTAAACATATAAGAAAAAATAGTACATATAAAATCAATTTAAATCTCTGCTGCACATCATTTCGTATTTCAAATGTTCATATTACAATTTTTTTTTAATATTTTAAATCAATAGCATGTTTCTAGAGAAAATGTTAAAGATTTTATTATTTATTTATTTTCTGGTAGAAAAAAATCACTTTTCTTTTAAAGTCCATAGCGGCCTGCAAGCTGCCTCGACCATTTAGTGGGCAGTTCTGACTATGAAATTATAAATAGAATACGGGCTCAAGCCCGACCCGAGCCCGATTTGACTAGTCAAAGCCTAAATAAGCACGGCCCACGCCAAACCCCGCCCACACACACCCAAATCTAGTCCGGAGTATCTAGAATCTCTCTTGAACATCTGATAATTCTTGGTAAAGAGTAGCCACCATTTTCTCCATTCTCCCCATTTTCTCCACATGAGCCAGTATCTCTCGCACTCATCGCCTTATTAGATCCCTGCAAACCATGCTAAGAAGTTCTTGATCATGTCTAGGCAGCTAGCCAACGATCTGGGAGATCTGGCACCCATTAGCTACTTCCCTGCGAGTCTCGACAGGATTGTCTGGGCGGTCAACCCAACCATCCTTGCTCGAGAGGCAATCACACTCGGCTGGCGCCTGGGCAGCCATCGCTGACACCATGGTTGGATTCTTGCCCGCGTTCGTCGGAGGTAGTCATCATCCAGAATTTTTAGAGTCACGCCAACTACACCAAGAGACAACGTAAAGGAAAAAGTACTTAAAAAAAAATCAAAATCTAACAAGTAAGACCGAGGCTCCTCATACCAAATATTCGATTTAGCTCAAATGTTAAAATCGACATACAACCCTCACCATGCAGCGATATATCACAAGTAGCTTCTTGTGTGGCTCGTTCGATCAATAGGTCTTATGCCATAGTAGAAGGTTGAGCTGACTAATCGATGGTCATGTCAGCAGCTTGAACATTCCTCCACTTAGTGTCGAGGCAAGAATCGGACGAACCCAACTAATCTGCTAGTGCAATTGGTTTTCTTTTCTTAATGATGGTTTTGTTTTTGATTTCACATTTTGGGCAGTACCACGCATTCAATCTCTTGAAGCAACACGAAGTTGATCTTCGCTTGGGATATCGCCTGGGAGATTTGACTTGTTTTTCATCATAACAGTAGGAAGCCAATCAATTCAAGTGAGTGGGTTTAAGTATCAAATAAGGAATGAGAAGAGTCCCTTCACTCCTTATTTATAAGATTCAGAGGTGAAGAAAACAATGGTTTTAGTTATTAAATCATTAATTGTGATATGCTTTTGCATTAACTTATCTTATTCTTAGCTCAACATCGCTTTCAAGAAGAAGATCAAAGAGCTTAAATATGCACATAAAAAATGTTTCAGCGCTGATACTCAAGAGATTTAACGATACAAAAGAAAAAAGTACGACGAAGGAGTGCTCATCTATAGAAAACTATGAGGTCCAATCGTTCAACTGAGTGAACCTGTTTAAGCCAAAAGTTGTAGACCAAAGCCGATCGAACCACCAGACAGACCGAAGACGCTCGGAAGATACAAGAACGAGACTTAGATAGAAACTAGACAAAAAGGTCATTCACGTTAATAGTCACAAGAGAGCAATTCAAGGAAAATCTAGTTCCCTAACATCATCAACCATCCCAGAGGCATCCAAAGATCCCTCATTAGGGAGTACAGGATTGACAGGTGGGTAACTGGCAAACCCATAAATGTCAAAATCAACCTGTTGAGCTGATCCAATCTAGTCGAGAGGATCTCAACCAATTGAGTTGATATTGTCGATCTAAAGCCGATTAACGACAATTGACTCATACATGTAAAATACCAACAAAATCATAATAGAAGCCACATAAAAGATGAGACAAAATTATAACATGATGATATTGTACCATAGAGGAATCATTTTATGATTAAGACAAACTATTACTATTCATTATTGTTTGCTCTCTCTCTCTCTCTCTCTCTCTCTCTCTCTCTCTCTCTCTCACTCACGTTATATTCCTTGGCGTGATTCACGAGCTAATCATAATTCAAAACTAGGCCTATACTTTTCAGCAGAAAGGACAGCCTTATTTCAATTGAAAGATTTAATTTTTATTAGAATATTTTATTTATCTATAACATACTTAAACCAGAGATATTTTTTGATTGTATCTTATATCACCTCTAAATCAATATAAGATTTTAAGGGCCTGTTCGTTTAGCTGTAAAATAAGTATAATATACCAATTGCAAGAATTTTAAATTTTTTGGCAATTGATTGAAAGAAAAAAAAAGCTTAAATAATCTGTTGAGGGTTTTAGGTTCATCATCATGCTTTTCAAATTTTTCCATGCCAAGTGAACCAACATGTCTTTTTGCACGGCGATGAGATACTTGGATCTTGAGAAGCACTTAAATCTTTTAAATAAAATAATTTATTTAAAAAATATATGAGAATTATAAATCTTTATTTTTTTTAATTAAACAAAAAACCTTTTTTTAAAATCAACACTAGTAGATGTGATTACAAAATAATTCACATCATAAAACTTTATAAAAAGAAAGAACAAAAATGATTTCCCAAACAAAATTATTATTACATTCTGAAAAACAAATGATCTGTCCGAACGTGCGGACGTCCAATCACCGGTGCCCACGTCGCCTGCCAGGGTCACTTCATCCACCGCTGACATATATGACAGCGTGGTCGCCGATGGTTGGCTCGTACGGACATGCGGTGTCCGGATGGAACATTTTATCCCTGAACAGACCCAAGTCTTAATTCTATGCCATCACCACTCATGAAGAAAACACACTTCAAAAAATAATTCAATAAAAACTGCGCATGAATAAATATGCAAAGTTCACTAAACAAACAAAATGATATCCAAATATAGAAAAACATGTCCCAAACAAAGTTCAGCTCAGCAGTTAAAAAAATAAGTTCAGAAAAAGATTTCATCACTAGAGAAGAAAAGGTACAGCCAAAAATAAACTGACAATTCAATCTAGAACTTAAGTTCATGAGGCTTCATGCCATCTTTAAGAGAAAATCTCGCACCTAAATAAGAGCGAAGATCTGGTACTGCGTCTATGGCTTTCAACAATGGCTCGTCCACAGCTTTCTGATCATCTTTCCTGTCTTGCGGTAGAGATTTCTTCTCCTATATTTTCGACATAAAACAGAGTTAGATAACAAGGAAGAGCAAAGTTTAGGGGTAGATATGTAAATATATAAGAATTGGGTGATGTGTATGTATGTCATCAGTTCACAAAAATACCTCTTTATCAGCTTCAAAGAATTCTCCCTCAGTTTTCTTCTTCTTCCTTTCCTTTTCTTTGCTGAATAACTTGTCAGTGAATTTGTCGACATTGATCCCAGAAATATCAACCTTTGTTGACGTGCCAATGACGTAAGCCTGGTTTACACGTCTAAGGGGTACACCATTGATCTTAAAGGGGCCTATGAGAAGGTGAAAAACAATAAAATTTAACTATAAAGGCGATACATCTACCATTTGAATGGACTAAAAATAGAGAATTACAAAGTAGAGATTTACATCAAAATATTTCAAATATAACAAACCTATCACTAAGCTTAAATTGGATTTACTGAATTAGCAGACATGAAAATCAGAGTTGTATGGCTCAATATTGTCTTTAATCTAATATTGCATTGTTTAATAATAAAAAAGAGTTTGTTTTGGTTTTCATACATTAATAAGTTGATGTTCTCTGAAGAACAAGAATGTTTTTCATATACTGAACTAACATTTTTTGCTCTGGCTGCAGTAAATATTCTTAACTGGTGATTCCTCTTCCAAAATTTCCAAAATTCAACATGACAATGATTTAGGCATATTTTAGCAAAATGTCCAAAATGGGGTTTCGGTTTCATGCTCTTATTAATTTAATGTTTCACAATAGGATCATGAATAGATCCAAATTGAATTTCATACACATGCAAGGTCATTGAGTGTTTACAAAAAAAAAAAAAAAAGTATTCGAAGTCAGCTTAGAACTGATGTTTCCAATAGTTAGGACATTAAAAAATGTAGAAGAATAATTATAATAATGCAGGATACAGCACAAAATAAAGGTTTAGAAGTAATAGAACGAAGATAAATTACATTAGGAGAATTTTAATGATTATGAAATTGAGTGATATCAAACTGTGTAAGGTTTATATAGATTGCATTTATTATAGAAAATAATGAGAAATAAATACATAATTTTATGTAGATTACATAATTTTAATGGATTTATATTAAATGGATTTAAAGAAAAAAAATATCACATAGCAGCAATTAGAATAATTATACTTTATGCATATAAACTGTGGATAACTAAGGCTCCAAAATATTTTTTCCTGGTTTTACTTGCTTTAACTAGGGCTGTCAAAACACCTCTTTGTTCGCGAACATCTAGTGTCAGGCTTGTTAAGAAGCTCGTGTTTGATTCTTCGCTAAGTTACCGAACCAAACACAAGCATTATTTTTGCCCTTATTTATAAATGAGCCTAACAAAAACAAATCTTTGTGCTTATTTACAAATGAGCCTAACAAGAACAAAGATTTGTTTGTTTGTATTCAGCTCATTTTAGCTCAAAATACTACTCATATATCTATATATCTATATATAGATATAATCAATTAAAATTATTAATTAAAAGAATAGAATAGTAATATATTAAATTATATTTAAATTATGTTTTCATAAATCTATATATCTACGCTTATGTGACTAGGGTTGTCAAAATAACTGCTTGTTCGCAAGTAGCTCATGTTCGGCTCGCTAAGCAAATAATTCGAACACGAACACATTTTTTGTGTTCGAAATATAAATAAGCCGAATAAGCCGAACGCAAACTGAGTCTAGGCACACTCGTGTTCAGCTTGTTTACACTCATAGCTTTGACATTAGAGTTAATTCTAAAATGTAAGGCATAACAACAATGAGAAGAAGTTCAACAATTAGTCTAACTATACACGGTCTAAATTGCGCAATTTGATGCATGACTTGAAGCCCACTATAGCAAAATTCTGAATAAAAGAGCTTTGAGGCAACAATCTGGGCTAGGTGTACGCCACACATTGCTTGACGCACCCCTCGCTTCAATTCCACTGAGGAATGCACCTCTCGCACTTCATATTTTCTCCCTTATTAAATGGTTCGAGTATGAAATAAAGTCACACTATCATACAAAAGAGCTCCCCTCTCCCAAGTCAAGCCTCCCAACGTCACACACAAACATATATATATATATATATATATATATATATTACCCTTTATTTTGACTTCTAGTAAATAATGGGGCTTACACCTAAGACAATCTTGAATCTTAAGGCTGGCCTCACGAGCAAAACTGCAGTAATACCTAATTACGCAAATTTAAACATTGGAATTATATATTTCTCATAAGCATATTTTACATGGTTTCCAAAAAAACACGCCATTCTACAAATGTTTAGCATTCTATCTTATTATTTAATTCTTTATTTGATTTATTTAATAACAATGGGGCATACTTATAAGACAATTTAGTCTTAAGCCTGGCCTCACGCACAAAACCACCTTAATATCCAACTGCACAAATTTAAACATTGGAAGTATAAATTTCTCATAATAATAGTTTACTTGGTTTTCAGAAAAAGATGGCATTCTACAAATTTTAAGCATTCTACCTTATTTGTTAATTCATTATTTGATTTATTTAATAATAAACAAAGAATAGGCTATTATATTAAAATTATATAAGATTCATAAAATATCAATTTCAATCATTTTGTTGACTCATAACAATGCCCAACAATTTTTTACAAGCTGCCCCCACAACTCTTACAGCACTTCAAAGAACATTTTTAACAAAGATTTTATCAATAACTCAGCGCAAAATAGTACCATATAGCATTGAGAATAAAAAACGTGAGACATTAATGCCAAATGAAACTTAAGATGTTAGACAATTAGGCATTAATGAGTATAAGGATGGGCAAAAAACTAAAAAAATTGAGTGATAAACTGGTGTATAGGAAAATGAGAATACTATGCATTGATGGTAAGACAAAATAAACTTACGAATTAGGCATGTCAAATAAACGTGAGAAACACAGTGATAAAGATAACATATAGATAACATGAAAGTAATAGAAAAAGAATAAACCAAAGATAACTGAACATTTTGCAGAAATACTGATCCATTAGAGTAAAAACCCAATGGGGTGCTTAAATATAATTAATGCCAAATAATTCATTGTTGATCCGACTCCAACAATTCCTCATCATCCGGCACGAATCTCAAGGCATGACACGGATCTCAAGACTCCTTTGAACAAGAAATATTCAAATATAGATAAAAAGTCATCCATAGGTCTGATTTCAACAAACTTACAGTCAAACTAACCGGCTCGATAAAACGAACCCAATGGTACGAACATTGATCCAATCTAAACCAAATCAAGTCATAATCAAACAATTAAATCATGTTTCAGAAATTTTCCGGACACATTTGAAAGGTTAAATAAATTTGAATACGACGAGTTCATAGTCAAATTAAATATCTCAACGAGACAAATCCAATGAGCCAAAAATCACTCAATTTCAACATCGACTCAAATGTACTTCAAACGACGCCTAATCGAGGGAAGCTCTCTGAGCCATCCGATCAAAGTGGTTCATATTCAAACATTCATTGCACCCAGAACTTTATAAATAGATCATCATCCCTCTCATGAGGGAGGAGGAGACTTTGATACTGGATAAAGGAGCTGAACTATGACATCACCTCGTCGCCCCCATCAATCACCTCCGACAATCGCCAACCATAGGTCGTCAACTGCCGCCGACCATCTTTGGTCGATTATCACCAATCACCATCGGTTACCGCTTGTCCCTTGCAATAAGCTTATCCGCACATCGACGTTGTAATTCGGAACAAGGGATGACTTTATAATCATCAACTTATAGTGAAGTTTTATAATTAAGCCAAACTCCGTGGTTTTTTCACTTTTTGAGTTTTCCAAGAAAAAAATTCTAGTGTTTCTACTAATTGTTTTTCTTCTATCTGATTGTGTGTTGAATCTTCGTGCAACACTAAAACAATCTATTACTCTGCTGTTGTGAATCTTCTAACGTGCATCAATAGTCTTTGTAGCTAGGACAAATATAATGATGACGAAGAATATTCAACAAACGCGCTTCAATCAGCTGGAAAATAATCTTAAACTGAAAATTTTTACTCAACTTAAATCTTATTCAAGACAAATTAGAAGTTTGTTTTTGTTAAAATGTGCTCATTAGAACTCAACAAGATAATCGTAGAATTCATTCTTATCCCATGCAGCAGACCTATATTACAAAAAAGTTCAAAAGCAAACAAAATCTTAAATAACTAGAAATATGCACCTTAGAACCATATTTATGTACCTCAAGATATATAAACATATTCTATAAAGTTTAAATATGTATCATGGGTTGTGTAAAATGGAAAAAACTAAATAAATAATGGAAAATTACACACATCCCACCGATTTCCTAAATATTTACATATCTAACACCTACACTTTTTTATTTACATTTATACCACCCAAAATTTTCATATCACATAAAAAATACAACTACTGTAACTTTTTAAAAAGCAAAATACAATTTTAACTCATGAGTAAGGTTCAATATATGTTAAAGTTGAAGTGTAAGTGCTAGATATGTAAATACATCAGAATTGAGTCGTATGTATGTAAATCTTCTATTAAATAAATAAACATCAGCAGATGAAAGTAAAGATTGAGGAATAATGTTGAAAAAAGCATTTTGAGTTGCAATAAGCAATGATAATTGAAGCTCAAAACTCCAATCACCGTCATACCATAATATTTCAAAACTCAATTAACGAAGCATCAATAGCACCACTCCTTATGCCAAATCACAATGGTTACGATATTCAATAAAAGATCCATGCAATAATGTATCGAAAAAATTCAATTTTGTAAAAAATTCAATATAATGATAAGTGAAGCTCAAAACTCTAATCACCAACATACCTTAATATTTCAAAACTCAATTAATGAAACATCAATAACACCACTCCTTGTACCAAATCAAAATGGTTACAATTATCATAAAGCCAATCTATGCAGTAATATATCGTAAAACTTCAATTGTGAAAAAATAGTCTTCAGATGTCTTCAAAAACATCATTTACACATAGTTGAAGCTAAAATTATCTCCAACAGAGATGCAGAATATTTCTAATCAAGTTGGGGAAACCACTTACCAAGAAATATTTCAACCAGTCATATCAGTAATAACGCATGCAAATCGGGCCCTTAGACATATAACTTGCCTCAACTGTGTCCAACCAAAAACTCTTATAAAGCTAAGCAGTAGACGCACCACTACCGAACCAAAACTTAGAATTTACTTCAAAAATCAAGTTGCTTCTCACAGGTTAGGTAAGTAAATAAACCAACAATGTATGAAATCTCACCGGTAACCAGAAGCAATCCAGAAGGCAGCTGCTTTAGGAAAACAACCCTCTTTCCCATAAACCTCCCGGCCAGAAGAATCAGTACCGTGCCTGGTGTGATACTCGCCCTAGTACCAAAATGCGCGCATCAAAAAACCACCGGACATGCATCATAGACAGAAAAAAACCACTTTTCCCAAGAGAAACAGCAGTAGCAAAAGATTTCACAGACCTGAGCTTGGTTGGCTTGTGCTTGCGGGGAGTGCGGGTAGAAACTTTGACATCATCGGCTGGATAATACTTCGGCGGCTTCTCCGCAGGTTTCTCTGGTTTCTCCTTCGGATCATGGTGAGGAAACTTGCCGCCGTTCTTCGCTTTGATTGCCCAAAGGCCCCGCTTGTGATACATCTTTGAGCGCGATAGCTTCCCGATCCCGCGGATCAGATCAGGATTACGGCTTGTGGTTCTCGGCTTCCTTGGAGCCATCTCGGAACGATGGAGGCGATGATCGGGAGGATGAATGGAGGAGCACAATAAACCCTAGATAGACGTGATTTATAGAGTATAATTGTCCGAAACCTAATCGATTGCCGTCAAAAAAGTTTTAACCAAAATGGACGGTACGATGAGGAGGTAACCAAAATAATTTTTTAAAATTTATTATTTCTCTTTTGAATTCTAGAATGGGTCTAATTATTGCGTGCGGAGAGCGCACACACCGCATGCAGACTTGTGCTTGCGCTCTCCGATCACAGCCGCGCATTGAGCCCGTATGACAGTGAGACCCACAGTCATACAACCGCGATTTGATCGAAGAGCTCACGCAGCTCAGCGTGCGCTCGCCGCACGCAATAATCACTCCTAAAAAGACGAGTAACAAATTAAAGAATGATGCCGCAACAATTAAATTATAACAATTTCATCATAAATGCAAGAGAGATAATTTCATCCTAAATGAATTTTCAAACAAAATTCTCGAGTGCAACAAATAATTAACATAATTCTTAAATTACAAAATCATTTTTATTCTAATAGAACGAGAGATGGATGATGCAATGGATAAAAAATTGTTTTAGCTTACTTAAGTATACTTATGCTAATAGAGTTTCTTATGCTACTAGTATAAACCTTAAACATGTACAGCAGCTAGGGCTGTAGTATATCTGAGTCAAGTATGTCATAGTTTGGACAGAGTTGTAAAATTGGCTCAAAAATCTTAAATTGCTCGAAAATCAGATTGAATTGTAGCTTGGATTAGACCATTCGAGCCGAGCTATGAGCCAAATTAAATGATTGAATTTATTACGATCTGATTTCAATCCATCCTCAGCTCGTATCAGGATCAAAATAAATTCTTTTGTATTTACGTATTTAAAACCTAAATTTTTAGTTTTAATTGCAACGAATGGTCAGCTCGTTTAGTTAGGGATTTTCCCTTGAGGGGAATGGCTGGGGTTCAAGTCCCCTCATTTCACAAAAACAATTACAACTTTTGTTGGTAAGCTGGTCCGGGCCGGGCAGGCCAAGTCTAATTTGAGTTGTACCAATTTAGTACAAAAAATGACATTCAAGCAGGCTTGTTTACAATTCAAGTCAGCTTAAAAATTAAATTGATCCTCACAAGATCGGATTGAAATTTAGGATGATTGATGCACGATCCAATTTCAAGTCAATCTTGGATTAGCTTGAAATCAAATCGTTCACACCACTAAGTTTGGGCACTGCTCGATTGAATCAAGCATTATTCATGTTCAGCGCAAACTTGAGATAAACTTCCACATATTTGACTTTGTTAAAATTTGTAATGCTCGTACTTAATTTGTACTTAATTTTAATTATTTATATTAATTAAAAAACTAAAATTTTGAATAAATATTTTATTTTTTATGTAAAATAAAATTTTGATTTGCACTTAATTTTTCATATAATATTAATAAACAAGTTAAAATTTTCAAATAATACTTAAATTTTAATATGAAATTATTAACAAATGATCATTTCAATCTAAATAAATATCAGATTGAATAGATTTTAAACTAAAATCTAACAAACTTATACCAAACAAATAAATTAATATATGTTATAAATAAGTATTCCTGCAATCAAATAAAATAATTAATAAAAAAAAAAAAAAAAAAAAAAAAAAACAATCTTCAGAGTGAAGCAATGTCGTCACTTGACAAGCTGAATTAAATTATATTTGAAGACATCATTTCTAATTTCAAAATTCCCAAAAAGAAATCAACCAAAGCCAACCTCATAACTACAGCCTGCTTAGCAACCTATACAAAGTAGAATGGCTTGAGCCAAATCAGAATCATTCAAGCAACTTAAGAACTCCTGACTTTCATGCAGTATAAATCCACCATTAAAACACAGAATTATACATATCTTGAATCACAGAAAAAATCCAAACAGAATTTCATATTTCAAAAGATGTAAAAATGCCGGCCGGTGTCTGCACCTGAACAATATTATATAATGAAGTGCTAAAAGCTTAAGCACCTTCTGGCTGGATAAATGGGTTGGCGATTTCATCTGTGCCGTCCGTCGGCGAAACAAGCATCACAGCAGTTCCCCTGCAAACCTGTAGCAAAATGGAACCAAGCACTCAAATCATGCTCTTAACATGCAGGGAATTGTACAAAGGGATAATATTATTTGGCAAATTTGCATGCATATCTCACTCATTTCCTATGTATCGACATATTTAACATCTATACTTCAATTTTTAGATACAGAACATCTTACCAATGCATGAAAAGATATACTTCACCTTTTAAAGTAAAAATGGCCGTAAATACAAATACAAAGTTTATACGACATGAATGATTGCAAAGTTTAGGTGTCATATGTGCAAATACAAAGGAATTCCGTGGTATGCATGTAAGTGCCATTTAAACATATAATCATTATGTGTAAATGCAAAGTTTAGATGTTAAACGTGTAAATACAAAGGAATTGTGTGGCCATATCATCTTTATTGATGAATAAACAAAACAATTTAAGGAGCCGGGTGCGACGACAAAAGAATCCTAGACATTTTCATATTTCAGAATATATAAATTTAATTCATACCACAACCATATGCCAATTAAGAAAATAAATGTGCATTTACCTGACTACTTTCCGGCATTTTATTTATTTATAGATTTAAACATATGAAAATAATGACAGTTGACAGCGAAATGCGTTGTTAATTTTTTTAAGGGAAGAAGGCTGGTTTCCTTTGTCATATAATATAGCAATGCCTAAGAAATTCAGCACAGCCACTATGCACCCCATACCATTCGCTGAAGGTCAGTGTATCAGACTATTGCCACTAAATAATAAAAGCTAAAAAAATCTACATAAATACCACGCAATTCTAAGGTATTTACATATCTAACAACTAAAATTTGATATTTACATTTGTAACACTTTGGTATCATAATCTCATAATCTAAAATATAACATATTAACATCTTAATACAGTAAAAATAAGAAACTATTTATAGTAAGAATTAACATATTACCATTTAAACATTAAATCATAAAATAAAAAGACATGCAAGTAACAAAAAGACACAATAACTTGGCAATTTAAAATAAGTTCAATTCAATTAATTATCTCATGCTTTTACAGGTATTCATCAAAGTATTTAACAAGCCACTAAGGTTATAATTTCTAAATTCAAAAATATTCACCACTCTTAAGTGTTCATTAGAATCAACCACCTATAATTTCGTCTCAATTAATTGTATCCATGATTTCTCATTTTACTTCATCTTAAATCTCAATTATCTTCTTCTTATTAAATCAATATTTAATTAATAAGAATATACATAAATTTAAAAAAAAAACTACTATATTGAAATAACAACTGCAGTTATATATTATTTGTGTATAATATAATTAAGGAATATTTATTAGGGTTATTTTATTATATTTATTTTTTAAAAAAAAATCTAAATCTATTGTGTAAGCCTCACCAAAACTGGTGAGGCTCGTCTTGAGATGAGCGACAAATTATGTGAAGCGTAAATCTCAGGCAATACCCAATGAAGCAAAAGCCTCGCCTCATTGCAAATTTTTCAAAAAATCATTGAACAATAATTTTGTAATTTCTGTATTTTAGAACATGCTTGTGATGATGGACTTGAGAAAGGGATGTCTTTACATCCTAACATTAAGTAGGCTTTCTATGATTTAACATGAGCTCAGGTAAATTTGGTTGTGTTTTCAAGTTCAACATTGTTACTGGTTTAGAATTATCAATTTCCGAAATCACTTATGCGATACCGGCTGGTGGAGGTTCTCAGCAACGATTGATATTCACGTCAGGCTTCGTTATCAGTATTCTGCTGCTTTAGAACTATTGTAGGCGAATTGAAGGGCAGTCATCAACTGCGGTTGGTTGGCGCCAGTCAGTGTATTGGAGCCTCACATGTAGGGGTGTAAACGAACCGAACACGAACGAAAAAAGCTTGTGTTCGTGTCCGGCTCGTTTTAAATTTAGTTTGTTTGAAATAAGCTCGTGTTCGTTTCTTAACGAACAAGCCGAACACGAACCGAACACGAGCTGTTCGCGAACGACGAGCCAGGTTGACATCCCTAATATTAATATATAAAAATAATATTATATATTAATTATATAACTTATATTATATAAATATACAATATCTATATTAGTATATTACTACTATAGTATATTAATATATTATTATTATTATTATTTTATTATATATTATAATTTATAAAATTTAATGTTTTAAAATATAATAAATTATATATATATAATTATTTTATATTATTTTATATTTCAAACAATAACGATTCGAACACGAACGAACGCATCACTGTTCGTGTTTGGTTCGTTTAACTAACCTAACAAAAAAAATTTGTTCGCGTTTGTCTCGTTTACTTATCGAACGAATCGAACACGAACTCGTTGACGAACCGAACATGAACTGTTCGCGAACAACGAGCTTTTTTGACAGCCCTACTCACATGTGCTGCCTTTTGAATATAGAGAAAATTCTGATTAGGAATATTATATTAATTTATATTAATTAATTAGTGAGGAAAAAAATGTGGAAGGGAATACTAACTTAATTCTCGTTATCAATCTTCAACCATAAGGCTTAATATATAAGGAAACTAGTCTCTCCTAATTTATCATCTTATCAAATATAAACTGACATTTGAAATAAACATAGGTAGGAAGAGAATAAAAAATAATCAAGGAGTCTCCTAAATTATCTCCAATTAATCCATTCCTCAATCCTTAGATGGTCAGCCCGGACTTACCATGGATAAAAGGCTGATCCTCCTAGATTTTCGTACTACACCTCAAGTTGGGTCGTAGATGTCGTAGAGACAATAGCTTGCTTCTTACTTCCCCATGTGACCACATTTCTCCATACATAGGAGTAATAACCTACGGTGGACTTTCTGTCAATTAAGTTTCCCAGCCCAACTTTTATCGGTGTAGACTTCTATGTCTCTATTTTTGGTTCATCAGTGTACACATCTATGGAATCTTCTTGAGAAAAATTGGGATTTTGTACACCACCTCGAAATGTTATTTATTTGGGTTATTCATATGTTGGTCCACAATATTGACAGAGTATGCAATATCTAGCCTAGTATGTGACAGAAATATGAGTTTTCCTACTAAGATTTGATATATTCTCTTATCCATAGATATACATTATTCTCCCCTATTAGACTTTATGTTGGGATCCATTAGAGTATCAGCAAGTTGGCATCCAATCATCCTCGACTCCTTTAGCAATTCTAAGATATATTTCCTCTATGATATAACAATGCCCTTTTTGGACCTTGTTATCTCCATGCCTAAAAAATATCTCACGGTTCATAGATCCTTGATTTCAAAATCAGTAGCAAGCACTTTTTAATTTTAAGAATTTCTCATTCATCATCCCCAACAAGAATCAAATCATCCACATAAACTACAAGTACAACAATCTTATCTCCATAAATGTGTTTTATGAACAGCGTATAAGAATATCCATGAGATCTCATAGTTTTAGCAAACATTTCAAACTATATTATTGGTGATTGCTTAATAATATAGAAAGACTTCTAAGTTTGCTTACTAAGTGTTTGTTGGTATCTCCATGCACGCTTTTTCAAGATTCCTATTTAGGAAGGAAATTTTTATGTCAAATTAATGCGGTCCCCACTCCTTGTTAATTGCTATTGAGAAGAGAACTCTGATAGTGTTAAATTTGACAAATGCCTCCTAATAGTCAATCCCATAGCCTTAGTGAAACCTTTTGCAACTATTCTAGTTTTAATCTCTCAATATCACCATCAGTTCTGTACTTGATGTTGAATACCCATTTATATCAAACTGGCCTCCTATCCTAAGTAGTTTAATAAGAATTCATGTGTCATTATGCTTTAGAGCTTGAATATCTTCTTCAACTGATCTTCTCCATTTTGGATTTTTAGAAGTTTCATGAATGGATTTAGGAATCTATATACTACAATGTTAGATACAAAAACTTTATATGGTGAGGATAACTTCTCATTCGCTACATACCCCTGAATTGGATATTTAGTACAACTTTACTCATCAACACCAAAAGAGGAAGAAGATAACTCATGAGTTCAAGACTCCTCGCCCAAAATTTCAGGTGAGTGCGAACTCAATTTTTTACTTGCGTGGTTCTGTCTTTGCAAAATGTCTTCCACATGCTCAAGGTTTTTCTTCTTCCTTGTGCACACACAATTATTTGTTATAAACTTTAGGTTAGGTTGGTTGGACATCCTCAAGTAGAATATTTTCATGCATTGGTGTTTGGGAGATATAAGGGCTAAGTGGAAGAGGGGCAGTTTGAGTGACAGCGTAACTGTCATTAAGTGCATCAAAAAAATAATATTTATTTGCACTCTCCCTCTGAACATCACATTTGGGATAGATTTTAAAAGAATGTGACATTCATGGAGTTGTAGTATTTTCTGGTAACATGTGAGTGACACAGATAACCCTTTTTATTGAAAGCATACCCAAAAAAAAATACATTTGATAGATTTATGGCCATGTTTTGTGTGGTTTGGGGAATGTATGTAAACAAAAGATGCACATAAAAATTTTTAGTAGTACAGTAGAAGAGAAAACTCTAATGAGAGGATATATATCCATCAAGATATGAAGTGGTGTATTGAAATTAAATATCCAGCTAGACATTTGATTGATAAGGTATGTTGCATTAAGAATTGCTTCCCCATAAAAATGTTTTGAAACTCCTGGGTAATCATAATTGAGCGTCTGTTTTTTCTCTCAATTATCTCATTTTTTGTGGGGCAAAAATACACGAACTCATATGGATGATTTAATTTTTTGAAAAGTAGGATCCAATGATGGAGTTGAAATATTCATTTCCTTTACATTATCAGTTTTGAGGATATGAATTTTGCATTGGAATTGAGTTTAAATCATGTCATGGAAGGTTCAAAAGATTAGGGTTATTATAGATTTCTCCTTTATTAGGAACACCAAAGTAATTCTTGTGTGGTCTTCAATAAATAAGACAAATCATCTAGCCCCACTTAGAGTTCTTACTTTTGACGGTCCCCAAATCTCAATAACTCCACAAAAAAACCGCAATAACATTTAAATAACACCACAATAAACCTCAATAACTCCACAAAAAATTACATCTATACCAAATAACCTCAATAACTCCACAAAAAAGTTGTAATAACGACACAACTGTCGCAATACCAATAAAATAATACCACAATAAACTTCAATAACACTTCAATAACTCCACTAAAAAACTGCAATAACATCAAATAACCTTAATAACTCCCCCAAAAAACACCAATAACACATCAATAACACCAAAAAAATCACAACAAAACCATAATAACGCTGGTCAATAATAACACAATAGAGCCGCTCAATACCACTCATATAAAACCAAAATAACCTCACAATAATATTGAAATAATACTGCAAGAACACGCCAATAACACTGAAATAACATCATTTGAAAATACCACCACAACTGCCGCAATACTACTCAAATAACACCACAATAAACCTCAATAACACCTCAGTAATTCTATTAAAAAATGGCAATAGAATTTCGAAGCAATGGGCTAGTTCGGGCCGGGTAACGCATTAAAATAAAAGTGTTTTTTTTTTATTTTTTATTCAGTGGAATCGCGGCTTACACATGGAAACAAATGTCAAGTTTTTATTGGAGTCCAGAAGCAACGTTGCGTCCGGAGTCTGAACTTAATATCTTTTCCTAATCAAGACAACCATATAGTCTTGAATTTTCCATGTGAGATGGTTAAGATCGGTGAACTCGGGAATTGTGTCCTCTCCCGTGAGATATTCATCTTTTTATATTCCACAAATGTACATAAACATAGATTGGGACCATTGAAAAAAGTTATCACCATTAAGTTAATGGTTTGTTATAAAGGAAAAGAGAGTTCAAGGGATATTTGGACATATTCTCTGGTCTCGGATTCAAAACTAATCTCTAGAGTAGAATTAAACATCTTCATTCCATACTTGATTATAGATAAGGGAGTTGGCTAATGCTTGCTACATGAATGGAGGACAACATCTATAGAAGTCCAACAACTATGATAAGGAGCAGAGGAGGTCCTATGGGCTGGCTGGAGAGATTTCGACGGCTACAGGGAGGATTCCAACTGTTGGATGGCTGTTAGAGAGGCTATGGTGGTTGTAGAAGCAAGCACAGGAGGGCCTACAGGCTAAAGAGAGCTAGGGTTTGTTTCCTTGCTTTGATACCATGAAAAAAAAATGTGGGACAAAATACTCAATTTTTATTACAAATCAAATACTCACTTAATTTTCATTACCATAAGGCTACATATATATAGGGAAACCTATCTCTCCTAATTTACAATCTTACCAAATATATCTAGCCTAAATATGGAAAGGAGAAAAATCTAAAATAAGCATAAATAGGAACATAATAAAAACTAATCAAGGAGCATCCCAAATTGTCTCCAATTAATCCATCCACCCCTCCTTGGATGTTCGACTTCTACCCACCATGGAAAAGAGGCTGATCCACCTTCCACAATTAGTATTTATTTTTCTTTTTTAAATGACATTGTCGCCGCTCTAAGCGACAATAATAACCTGATGCAGCTTATTGTCGCGCTTAAAGTGACCACATTTAACAGAGTAAAAATTCATTTCCAAAAATAAAAAAAAGCAAAATTATAATTATTATATCTAATTTTATAATTTTTAAATATATGATGTTTTTAAGTTCAATGATAATTTGTTACTATTAGCATGAAATTTATCCTATTGATTGAATGAGATATAATATTGTCGAAGTTATTAAAAAGTACCAACATGTATGATAACAAAAACGTTGAAATAATATATAACAAAACAAAATTTTGATGTGCCATAGGACAGAAAAAATAAATAATAAAAATATAATGAAGACCATATATAGAATAAATGTCCTACTAATGTCTATGACGTATGAGTGATATGACTACACCGCTAAAGTTTAGTGGTTTAGAGCACACCGTGATCATCCCATAAATAATATTTTTGTTGCTCAAAATCCTCAGGCACATCCTCTACTTTAGTAGTTATCAACTGTCGGACATGGTATGACATGTATAGTTGTTCATACAACATCAAAGTAGCAATAAACGTCTAAAATTGTTACTCAAGGGAACATATGTGGCAATGGGCAATCGGTAGTGTCCCTCATGGAGTAAAGTAGGACTGGAAACCAACATTATTTAAAAAGTCCTGGACCAAAGCATGTTGAAGGCGTAAATGGTGATTGTCTTAGGATGACTCTCTTGAGTCCTCGCAACTGCAAATCTTAGGATGAACATGTCTGCTAAATCATATGGTTGGTAGCTAAGGGAGGGGGTAGAGTAATGTATGTGAATACTCCCGAAACAACATAAGTGGATAGTCCAAGGTCAGCATACGTCGGAAGGGAAAAGCTCATACATGCTCGACTGTTGCCTCATCTCCATGTGGTGTATCCGAGAAGTAAACCGATCGGCGCATTCAACTACAAAACTCATCAAACATATCGATTGACGCATTTTTATTCCCTTGTTTTTCTCGTGAAAGATCAAAATGTTATTTGCATAAATTTTTTTTATTCTAAGAGATATTTAGAAGTTATATAATCGAACGAGACGATCAAAACATTTCTCAAATACACTACATAAATATGAGGCCACCATTGAGAATATAAGAGCAACGTCGCTGACATGTGTGGACCCAAGACTGTACACCAACATTATTCCCCCTCCCTCGGAAACTTCTCAAATGTAATTATCATATGATTTGCATTGGGGGAACCAAAGGAGATTATCTCAAGACAATCAGCATTTTTACGCCTACAATATTATTTGATTCAAAACTTTTTTAAAAGATGTCAAGTACCGACCTTTCCATCTCATATCATAAGAGAAACTTTTGGATACCAATTTCCATATCAATTTCTCATGAGTGGTAGTTTCAGATATTTATTGCTAATCCAATATCGTGGAAGCAGCAATACATTACCATAACATCTCATGTCCAGTAGCCAACGGAAATAAAAGTGGAGATTGCAGCTGAGAATTTGGAGCAATAATAGCATCGAGAGGACAAACCACGATGAGCTCAAGATCACTACACCCCAACAGTAAAGTCATATCACTCATTAAAACACCTTAAACTTTAATAAGACATGTATATTCTGTATGAGAGACCATCAATATATTAACATTTATTTTTCTGTCATATGAAATATACTAATTTTTTATTTTGTTTCATACAATTTCATTGTTTGATTATTATTTGTAGTGGTTATTGCTAATAGCTTGAATAATATTATAACTTGTTCAATGCATAATATTAATTTCATATTAACATTTATAAATTTTAATGAACATTAGGACTTTGAGTTCAAACCTAATGATAAAATAACTGTTTAAACTAAAAAAAAATCGTTGAGAACATTTAAAAAATTAAATATGAGAAGAACGTGGTCCTTTAAAATCATGAAGTACATTAAGCACTAACACCTTTGCATTAGTTTTATCTTTCAATGTGTATGATTCTAGCATATTTCAACAATCTTATGTCAACTTTACTTATTATTCTCTTTTTCCACGTCTAAGCGAACCGAAATCCATTTCTTAGGGTCTATTTAGGATGACTGCAGCTTTTAAAAAGATGGTTGTAAAAAAAACACCTCCCCCTCACAAAAAATTCTAAAAAATAATAAGAAGCAGTTCCCCAAACAAAATTATGATAGTGGTCTGAAACTCAAAGCAGACAAAAAGCTGTCCCAAATAGACCCTTAGTCATAATATTATACAACTTATTATGAGGCTATTATAAATGATGAGATTGTGCATGTTGTCGATGGTGGATTATAAAAGTATCTTGCTCACTAGAATAATTGATCAATTTGTAGTGACTTGTGAATTATTTCAAAGGATGCGCAAAATTTGTCTTGATTTTTTAAAATGAATTTTAAATGCTAGATTCATCGAAGAAGAATTTTTTCAAGCAGAGCAAATTTTATGAAAATTTGTGTGCTCTAAACAAAAACATCATATCAAAGAATTATATTAGCAAAGTTTGGTTGACTTCATTAGCTGGTTTATCTTACTTTGCAATTTATGTAATTTGGACATGTGTGCAAATGTCCTTGATAAAGAGATGTATTGTATATCTCCCAATATTAAATTGATCTATTAGGTTAGGGGCATTCTCAAGATCAACATCGTTATTATGAAATCTACAGGCTTGTGGCATTTTTTTTCTGATTATCTACTGATTATCTACAGTTTTGTAGCAGGATCAATATTTATTGTCATTTATAAGGGGCTTTGGCTTGTTGCAGTTTTTCAACAACCATTGTTAATCAAGTATGGGTTGATTTTACGTATTTGTTGTCGTCTTAGCACCATTGCTGACTGATTTGAAGGGTAGTGATCTCTTGTGGTTGGTTGGCCCTATTTTGTCCCTATATAATAGTGGATAAATTATTACCAGGATACATGCTTACAGGGGGATGTAATACATCCGTACACTCCACTTCCATTGAATTTCCACGCCTTACACCAATATGTGAGTTGTGATTTGTAACAAATGATTCCTTGTAGAAGTGCACCTCACATGGACTCTTTAAAATAGTAGCGCCTGTTTTTTTTTAATGTAAATCAGTTGGGGAAAGATCAGTTATAGGAGAATCTACATTCAGCCTTAAATATTACTGCTTTCCAATATTTATGAAAACAAAAATTTGCATCTGCTAAAAAAAATCGAGCTGATGCAATTTCTTTTCTTGACCTAATTTATTCTACACACCATGTTATTAGCATATTTGTTGATAGACCAAAAACACGTTATCAAAGCATTAAAAAAAAATTATATATAAAAAAAAAACTGCAACATGATTCCAAATCATCCACAACATTAAAAATTTTATGAATTAGTCAAATCCTACCCTGCACCTTAGAATCAAGCATGCGCATTAATTTAAAAACACTTCGCTTATCATACAAGAATGGACAGGCCATACACGACTTAAGAAAGGAAAAAGATGGAGAAAAAAAAATCAAAACTCCCTCCAAGTCTCCTTGGTTGACCAATCCAAACAAAGATAATCAAATTAAATTGCAATTGAAACTATTCGCCTTAATTTTATAGATTTGTTGAAATTTCCACAAACATATTGATGTAAATTTCTTGGTTTCACCTCGAAAAAAAAAATCTCGTGTGCTCATTATCATATATTTGAATGAATATTGAATTTTGCATGTGAGCAAATCCCTTACAAAATCTTGGTGGCATATCCAACCCTCAGAGTTTGATGAGTCCTAGATTTTATCTTTCGTTGTGTATACCATGTCTCCCTCAAGCTCTTAGTTTTCTCCATCCCTCCACAAAACTAGATCTTAATTTTCAATGCCAAACCCAAAATCCAACACCCTCAAGTTTCCCTCCAAAACAAACCCTAACTTAAATTTCAAAACTTTCACCACTCCATACTTTTCTCCACATTAATCCTAAGCCCTAATATACCTTCTCACCCTGGTCATAACCTGAACGAGTCACATCCATGCCCACCTCATCCCTTAGCACCACCAAAATAATCCCAAAAAATCTTTACCTCAAAGTAAACCAATAAATCCATCCAAAACCTAGCCCAATATAGCCTTCCATCTTTCCAAAGGTCTAACAAAGCCATAAGGCAACATTAAGCATAAACTGTGACTTCACATCAAGATCCACCCACCACCAACCCATCACAAGTGTTCCTACATTTGACCAAAGTTGATACACCATTGGGCTGCTAATTTAAGCAAAATAATTGCAATTACTTACTAATTTTGTGGGGTTCAAATTTCTCCTTGGTTTCTTCAGTGTTATTCAATCATACATTATCATTTGGTTTCTATTCCTTGTATTTGCTAGTTACATCAAAAGACAATAAATTTTATGCATTTCATGGTACATGACCTATGAATGCAAAATTCTCTCGAGTAATTTGCATACATTGCATGACTTTAGTTGCATTAACATATCAAAACTCTAAACTTTCTTGCATTATGCTTCTAGAATTGAGTTTGACCGTTTAATGTCTTCGTTGTAAATGCAATTTTTTCATATGCTAAAATTTGTAAGAAAACAAAAAATACAAGCAGTTTTAGAAGAAGATATAAGGAACTATATTCATTGTTGAATGCCGACACATGTGTTACTAAACAATAAAATTCATAAAATTCATGCATGCAAAACAGAAAAAACCACATGTTTGTACACATGTAAAGAGGGAAGAAAGAAGCATACTATCAGGCCAAGACGTCTAGTTTGATCAGTAGTTTTCAAAGGATCATCAGGATCTGACAAAATAAAAGTAGTTAATAAAAATATGTATTAAAATGAAAGAAATTTTCATTTCCTTACATCTAAAAGAAAAAATCATTGAAAGATCAATTAACTTTATCCTCTTGCGGGGAACTATGGGACATTTAATTTTGAGGTATTCATTCAGGAAATTTTAATCAATTTAACAAGCAAATAACATTCGATGATGATAGGGCCTCAATTTTAGGATCAAGTTACAACAAAGCAAGTCATGGTAAAATTTGCTTGATTTGAAGGAACACTCTTGTGAACTAAGTTTCAGTGATGGAAAAGTTGCAGTAAGATTATTTCAATCCTAGCATCAATTCTTCATTAATTTATTATTATTATAAATAAAAATAAACAGATTATATGAATGAAGTAAATAAAGAGCTCAATAAAATATCAAACAAACATGTCTACCGGAAGAAAATACCTCTAAGAGACTCAATTGCTTCATCAAGAACCAAATTTAACAGTTGATCATATCCCTTCAAAGTTCCGCTAACTGAAAAGATGGTAATAGATAGCTCATAAACCGTGGGCTTCTCAAGCCTATTCATATGAGTTAAATCTCAACGAAATCAGATAATATTTGCATGAAGTAATAGGGTAATAGCATGTATCAAACTTTCCTCATCAAATAATATTTAGTAGAAATAGTTTAACATGTTATTGATGCAGTTACAAAAGATAATATTAGTTTAAAACGACCTTTGATGATTATTTAGTGATCCAATGCTTTAGAATGCACCTAGAGGTGTTTATTGTGAGTAATTCATGTTTGTTAAAAGCTAAATGTGGTTTCCTTAAGATCTAAAGGAAGATTTACTACTTAATTCCAATGTACTTACATATTCGACATTGAGATTGTTACACGCATACCATACCAGGTTATCTATGCATGAAAAGGTGTATTTCACATTTTAAAAGTTAAGATGATGATATTTTTATATGTGATATGAAAGATTTCGGTTTTATAAATCTAAAAAGTAAATTTTATGTGTTAGAAATGTAAATATATAAGAATTTGGTGATATGTATGTAAATGTCCCAAATCTCAGTATTGCACACTGGTGACTATTCCAATGCGTCACCAAATGTCCATGGCTTGTCAGGATGACGGAATTTGTTTACCAATTGAGAACAAGATGCAATTTGAACATTTATGTTCGATAATTTATAGTGGATATATATTTTACGCCAAAAATTGAACACTCATTTTAGATTAGTGACGATTGCATACATAACACACGAAATATTACTATTTACAAAACAAGTACCCAGGTCATTTTTTTGGACTACCAAACCCATGTACTTCAATGTGCCAAAATTAAACCATTGAAACTTTGATAAATATGAAAAATATGAGTAAGGATATTAATGTAAATTTCAATATATAGCTGAAAATTTTTAAAAAAATGCCAAGTTTCGTAAATAGCAATGTTTTGGTTTAGATCACTCTTTTTTAAAAGATAACTGCAGAACTTTAGAACAACAAGAGAGCACCAATATGTCATGCAAGAATGTAAACCCTATAAGACACTCAACTTAGCTTCTTTTGGTATTCTCGATTTGTTTTTTCAAAATAATGCTTGATTACAAGGGCAGGGCACAATCAATATTATTTAAACAAATGAATGTTTAAATGAAAAAATATTGTATCTTGGTTCTATCAAAAATTATTAACAACATCACTTACTTTGATGGTAATGGATAAGAATGAAAAGAAAAATATGGTTATATTAGAAGGACAAAATTTGTAATGTTTAAACAATAATACAATAATCAATATATAAGCAGAAAAAATGTAACAAAAATAGATACATAGAAAACTCTCCATAACAAACCTTGTCTTCCACCAGTTAACTTGACTTGGACGCCCTTATCAACAAACTTAGCCAAATCTAAAGCCGTTTCCTTCCTACCAGACTGAAACAAACAGTAAGATGATATTATATTCAGAAAGGTTAGCATAGAATCGTAACATAGAAATTCAGTTCATCAAATGAAAATAAAGGTTTAAGAATCCATAATTTCCATCTTTATACACCCTGCAAAGGCACAATGATCTCCAACAACAACAAAAACAAAGCCTTAACCCCATTACGTGGGGTCGGCTACATGAATCATTTTTCTCCATTGCGTCCAATTTAGTGTCATAATTTCATTTAGTTATAATAAATTAAGATCATTTTTTATACAATAAGCCCAAATCTTCCTAGGTCTACCTCTGCCTTTCTTAACATAAGTTGAATCTAAAACATCTACTCTCCTAATTGAATCATCACAATGATCTCCATATAAAAAAAATACAATGCCTAAAGCCTAAAGGTAAATATAAATAATAACTTTGAGATGAGTTTCTTGAGACACTCTTTAGGATCACTGAACCAAAGCTGAACGATGTTGGAGCAACAAACTAATGGTAATACAAAGATAGATCAGTGTTAAAACTGATGTTTTTAACTACTTTCTGTTCTAGTTTCTTCAAGGCTAATGTTACCGAATGTAGCAGGCCTTGCAAACAGAAAGAAGAGAACGAAAAGCACTATAATCTCAGTCATAACTAAACCAGCTGACAAAAATACGTATGAAAATGTTCAGCTCAACAGCACTCACCATACTGAATCCTTGTTTTTTCTCTCTTACTTCACCAAAAGAGAAAACACCAACGAAGTGATAATAATCTGCAATGCATGATTAAGAAAAAATATACTAAGTTACCACAAGAGATCATATTGAACGAAATATAGAACATGAAACTATACATCGGGAAGCAAATGATCTCAAAACTGTAACCCTAACCAGCAACTCCTCAAACAATGACAGAAAAGCAAGAATAAATCTTCTTCTAGTGACGATCGACGGGAGAAAACTTCCTGCCCCCGAGATTTTCTTTTCTTTCTCTTTAATAGGATCACATCAAAATATAGATTTTAAAACAAAAACAAAAATAGGAAACAGGCAGCTCACCGAAAGAAGTCGGGCGGACGCTCCTCCGGCCGGCGTTCTCTCCCCCTATTTTGGAATTCAAAGCCGAAGGAAAAAAATCACCACAAAGAAAAATCATCAATCTTTTGCAATGTAATATAAAATAAATATGATGTAAAATATGAGTAATGTATTATAATTAAAATATTTTAAAATTATTTAATTTATTGTAAAACAAGAGGTGACTTCATTTTTTTTCTTTTTAGTAGTTTGAAGTAAAATTAAATTTATATAATTTATTGTAAAAATTTATTTGTTTGAGGGGGCGATGAGTGGTGTCGTGGTGGCGGTGGCCGGTTGCAGCCTGTGGGCGGCGAAGCGGGGGGATTGGCGGCGGGAGGCAATGGCCGGTGGTACTTTATAGCAGCAAGTTTTAAATTCAACAAAATTGGTTGAATTTCAAATTAAGGCTGTGTTTGATAGCACACTATTAATAAAATTTATTCAAAGATTTAACTTAAATCCAAACAGCAAAAAAATAAAAATTAAACTTGACTCTTCTTTAATCAAATTTTCTCGTGTTTCGTATCACTCTTCACTTGATTCATCTTTCTCTTCACGTGTTCTGTCATTTTTACGATTTAAATCCAGATTTAGTAACTCCAATTGCGAGTTAGATTTATTTAGTCATCGTTCACTATAAATCTAGATTTATTAAATTTGATATATCATGTAAAAATTAAGGCTTGAAGTTCAAATACAATATTATTTTATAATAAATTTTAATTTTTTTTGAAAGGATATTCATAATTCATGAATTTATAATGCAATACAACACTAATTTGGCCGACCATATAGATTTTTTTTTTCCCGTCATATTCAGACTAATTTAAAAACTCTATTCATAATTATGATAATTTTTCCACTCTCGTTTTCGAAAAAATATTGCATCAGGATTCCATTATGTGCAGGGTATAATGAAATTATGTCACGTGAAAGTGATAAAAAAAAAATAATCGGCCCAATAACACCGATGAATATTCCCCCGTGTTATTCCTTGTTATTCATGTGTTATTGTATTCTGGAAATATTTTGGTGTTATAATAACACAATAATATATCAATAATACTTAAATAACACATAAATAACACAATAATACTTGAATAACACGGAAGAAATATTTTCCTGCGTTATTTTATTTTTTTTATCACCACCATATGACGTGATTTCATTGAACTCTGCACGTAACTTTACTTATGTCCTGATGTAATATTTTCTCCTCATTTTCCTAATTCCTCAATCACATTCCCACTTATCATAACAATTTGAAATATAACAAATTATTTTTTGTTATTTTTTTTATTGAAAGATTTAGATACTCATCACTCAATTCCTATACATTTATGTATCTATCGACTAAACTTGAAATTTTAAATAAATTCCATTTTATCTAAGCATGAAAAAGACCATTTCTTTTTTTTAATTAAAATAATGATTTTTTTTTATATGGATATGAAAATTTTGAATAACATAAATTTAAGAAAAGAAAAGAAAAATCGTCAGGTTAATTGGTGATTTTTTTTATTATCTTAGTTTTAAATGATTTAATTAACTACAACACTACAAAAATTTATAATCAATTCAAATTAATAATTAAAAAAATAGAATAAAAATGTATTAAATTCTATTTAAATAAATATTTTAATATAAATAATAAACTTTAAATCTCGTCCTACCGTTAACAGGCATGAACACCTTGTATTCGGCTCACCAAGCAAACGAGCTGAACACGAAGAACCTTTTTAAGCTCGATATATAAATGAGCCGAACACGAATAATAGTATTTTTTAATGAGTCAAACACGAGTCAATTCTAGGCTCACTTAAACTCGGCTCATTTACACCTCTACTCATGAGAGAACAAATGCAAAATAACATTTTGAACCACAAATATTTCATAAAAAGCAAAACTTGTAATAGTTAGTTTGAGCAGCTATTTAATTTTGCATAAATATGTAATGAACTGGACTAACGAAGCAATTTCAGAACTGAGCGTCAAAGAATTCTCTTAGTCGCCAATATTCTCACTGAAATAAAAATATATAAAATGCATCAGAAAACTAATCAAATTTTAATAAAGATAAATATCAAAATTAGAATACAAGCCCAAAATAAATGTAAAAAAATGTGGCAGGCAGTGCTTGGCTGATGGTTTGGACTTGCGCCATTGATATTGTTCCCTAGTGTAATAGTCAAAGCTACCGAATTTTTTGGCCAGGAAAAATATAGCATCGGGAAGTCATTATGCAATTTTACACGAGACTGTAATCAAAGCCTGTCACGTGTATAGTCAAGCACGTCCATATTAAATTAATTTTTTTTTACTAAGGTGAATATATTTGTACACATGACAGACCCTAATTGAAACATTGCTGCAAAACTATATCAGGACTCTTGATGTAAGTATTTGCTTAATCAAATGTGATTTTTCCCCCTTTTTTAATTGAATAAAAATACCAACTTATCTGAAGTCGATTTTGTTAGAACTAGAATTTGAATTAACTTATTGTTTTAGCACTCCGAATTTCAATACCTAAGGTAAAAGAATCGCCCACAGTAGAAACCGATACACTTGAAGAAGGAATATTTACATGCATTGCACTCAATTTTTATGTATTTACATATCTAACACCTTAACTCCAATTTTTACATGTATACCACCATATCTATGCATGAAAAAGTGTATTTCACTTTCCTTAAAGTTAGAATAGTGATAGTTTTATATGATATAAAAGATTTGGGTGGTGCATAAATTTAAAAACTAAAGTTCAGGCGGCAGATATGTAAATACATGGAAATTGGATGGCATGTATATAAATGCCCCTTTAAAGAATTAGTAGAAGGAATATGAGTAGACGGAAGGCTCGTTTGGTTTGCTGAGGATGGAAAATATGCTTTGAAAAGTGATGGATTGTTTCGCTCATTTTGACTTTGAAAATGAACATCTCACACTTGAGGGATTTTGGAGGCATTTATAGTCACAGATTCATATTGATTTCTAACCAAGTTCAACTAGATGACAGGATCTACAAATTAATTATTTTTAAATGTATTTTATAACTTTGAGCAATCTTGTAAAAAAAAAGGAAATTCACATTCATACCGCATTATTCTTTTCTATTTACATATCTAACATCTTAACATTCATATTTCCATTTATAATACTCTGGAATCATAAGCCTATGAAGTAATGGTGATATTTTTCATGTGATATTAAAGGTTTGGGAGTTATGCAAGTAAATATAAATGTTTAGGTGTTATACATGTAAATACATAAGAATTGTGTGGTATGTATGGGAATACCAAAAAATAATTGCACAAGGGTTGACAAATCATGCAGCATGCAAAAGGAAAAAAGATGTAGGAGGATCATAAATTAATCCCAATAGTTGTGGGACAAAAAATGATGATGATGATGATGATGACAATGATGTTGCTTTTAAAATGTTGGCTCAGTTATATCAAATAGCCTAAGGACAAAACACTAACTACACATCATAAGCCATTGTTTAACTCTGTAATTGCGCCGAATATATAAAGCAGCGGAATTTTTGGCAATTTCAACGATGTAGCATCTGGGTTTTTCAACTACGATTGATAGAGAACCATACAAGCATTTGTGATAGAGATTCAAGACTTCTCTTCATTTTCTCACTTCGAGGATTTTTCAAGGAAGATGGTTTCTTTGTTTTCATTCTTCAATATTTGGTGTGTGAAATTTGGTTTCAGATTTGGTGAGATCTTCTCTATACTTCCTCATTAGTTTTGTGATAAGAAAATTGAATATATTTTACATTTCTACTCAATTTGCACTCCATACTCTTTGATGTAAAATTATTTGACTCCTAATATCATGGATGTAGTTTATAAATCCTATTGTTCTTTTTCATGTGCCTGTTATTTTCATATCATATATGCACGTTCTTCCTTTTGAAACAAACTAGTGACAAAGCATTGCCAGGTATAATCTAGGAAATGGCACAATAAAAATCTTCTACAAACACTATCAAATATGAGTTTAAGGAACTCAAGGGCACACTGATTTCAACATCTGTAAGATAAAGATGAGAAAATATTTATCCAATTTAGCCGTAGAGGGCTCGATTGAAGCATCGAAGGGGGTGTACTTCCCTAACTAGCACAAATGAGATGAATGATATGGATGATAAAACGTTTGGTTTGATCATCCTTTATTTGTATTAAGTTTTTCAACATGCCATGAATACCACACATAAGATTGAGGAAAGCTTACAATCTCTTGAAAACAATAATTATTTGCATTTTACATGAAAGACGGTATATCACTGCAAAATCATTTGGATACTTGTCATAAGAGATTGTAGGATCTAGCAAATTTGGATGTCAAAATTAAAGAGAGAGATAAACATTTGATCTTGCTCTCTACCATCCACCTATGGGCATCTTGTTACCACTTTTTTGGGTGGAAATGACAATATCTAGGATAGAGATGAGCTCTTCTCCTGTTAAATTAGTTGAGAAAAAAAGGAGCAAAATGATAACACAATCGAGTGCTTATTTATGAGGATAGTCAAAAGCTTTGAGAAAAAAAGGAAGAATGCCAAATATCAGAATCGATGTCCAAAAAAAAATGCAAAAAAGCCTGGACACTAGTGATTAGGTTGCAGACTTTTGTAAAGAAAGCTCAAGGAAAAACGTGATCTAAGATGCAAATACATCTCTAAACTAGCATCAATTGCAGAGGAGCAAAAAGATGGGCATAATATAGTTCTGGCAGATATATTGCTGTTCGTCTCTTCTACTGATATGATTGGATCGTTAGCTTTGGACGTTCAAATCCAATGAACTCTCATAGAAATAACTTATGTATTTACATATCTCACGCCTAAATTTAATATTTACATATATAGCACTCTGTTGTTTTAAACCTTCGCATGAAAAAAAGTGATAATGGTGCTATTTTTTATGTAGATGCCCCTAAATAGAAATATCTTTATAGTTGATAACATGAACTATAAGACTATTGGGATGGGGATAATTTAGTCAAAGGTTTGGTTGCACGGCCTTGAAGAGAGCCAAGAAAATTAGTAATTTCTACTTTCTTTAGGACAGCACAGTGAAAAGGAATGCAGCAGTTTCTTCCTCCAAAAATTTGATTACATTATGGAAGATGAGGCTTTCGTATTTGTTAAAGCGAGCCTTATTAGAGTTGAGCAAACGAGGTTTCTTTATGGCAGAAAAATTGGAACTTTAGAATTTTTTAGCATTTTGTTAGAGTAAACATCATAGATTGAAGTCTTTTATTGAAGTCTACAGGACTAATGGTCACACGGATTATAATCATTCTGACTTGTGTCCTGCCAATGTCAAATCAAAATGTAGACACAAATACCTACTTAAGATGATTTCTCAAGGAATGTATGAGTTTTATACACAAGTAGAAGGGTGGTATATTTGAGACATTTAAAAAGTTTAAGGCACAAATTATGAGGCAAACAGAAAATAGAACTCGATAAGGATTATTGATTTTGGAGTAGATCATATGTTCAAAAGATATGCCAATTTGAGGCAAAGCATAAATAGTTAGATGACACTCACCTCAACAGCTTATTGTGTCTAGAACTTACAAGGAGGTGACCACCACAGCTAGAGAAACTATTATTTCTCATAAAACCAAAAGACACATTAGATCATCTCAATTATATGGTTACAAGAATCCCTTATGCTTTGAGTAACGTGTAAATTCTATATTAGCGATCAAGAACTATCCACTTTTGCAAAATTTTTTAGTGGTAGATGAGTCGGAATCTTTATAGAAAAGTAAGACTTAGGATTTTGTTCAACTATCTTAAAGCAAAATAATAGTTGGCTTCAAATGACTCGACATAAAAAAGAAAATTCAGAGTAAAGATAACATTAGATAAAAAGGACGATTGGTTGCAGAAGGCTACAATCAAGATAAAATATAAAGTTCAAGGAAGATTTGTTACCTATTGATTACCATACATGACATTTATTTTGACATAAGTATTACAATTATTTATTGACTTATCACCAACCCTAAATCTTTCTCATCTGGAATTAGAAAAACTTAATGTGAAGATAACATTTCTCTATGGTGATGTGGATATGGAGATTTACATTGTGAAGATACATTATGAGGAGAATTTGGTGATTTGAGTAGACTTGATTTCCACTTTCTTTTTTTGTTGATATTGATGAATTTTATTTTGTTTATTTATTTATTTTTTTTATGTGGAGGATTTGATACAAGGAGATCGAGTTATTAAGTTGTAGCAAAAAATCTAAGCATAAGAATGTAATTATACAAACTAAGTCCTAATCAAACTTATGTGATGGAAATTAATATATGCATAAAGAAGTAGGGCTTTGGTGATTCCAACAAAATAATAGGTGGTAATTTTCATGTGCGACCAAAGCCCTGCTGCTAATTTTATCTCTCCTAGGTTTAATTCAGCTGCTTTTTATTTTATTTATTTATTTTTTTAGTGCATTCGTGAAGAAAGATTTGAGCACTTCTATTGTAACAGGTTAAATGAAGCCTGATAACAAAGTTTGATAAAACTAAGTTAGGTCCCCTTCTAAAATGCTGAATACATGCAATATGGTTGAATTTTCGTGAAAAAGCAATCAACCATTTGAATTAAAAGCCTATGTAGTAGAAATTAGAAAACCAGACAAAGGAGTAAATAATGCCAAGAAAATCAAAAAGCGATTTCTAAAAACACTTAAATATTTACATTGTTTAAAATGATTTGCAAAGAATAGATTTAACATCACATTGTTACACACTGGCCTAAGGAAAATTTTGTCTTTTATGAGCCTAAGGACTAACATGTTTTTTATTATAATTATTGCTAAGTATAAATAGGGCTTACTAGCTTAGGGTTAGGGTTATACATGAGATTATTATCTCTGAATCTTAGGTTTAGAGTTTGGGAGGATTTCCAACCTCTCAATTTGTAGGAATTGGGAGAGATCGCCTATCTCTTGAATTATAGGTGTTAATCTTGATATTTGTGTTGAGTTATTTGGACTACTAGAGAAAAAAGAATAGAAGCCTGAAAATAATTTTACGTCCAACCTACCAATCAGACTAGCAGTAGAGACACAAATATCTAATCTTTCTCCTCCCACATCCGTTTGTGCGATAGAGTCGCGATAGAGCCTGGTAAGCAACAACGAGCTCGCGGCAGAGACCATAATCTCTTATCTTTCACCTCCATCACGACAGAGAGAGCTAGTGGAGAAGACAACGACGGAATCATGGCTTACAGAGACTCGAAACACTGATCTTTCACCTCCTCCCGCTCCATGGATGCGATACATCATGATTGGAGCTTGCAGAGAAGGCAACGACACAACGTACAAAGGCTCGATACTTCCATATTATAAGGCGTACAGAGACCTAAAACTCTCATCTTTCTCCTACTCCAATTCCAACGTGCAATCAAAATTGAAATCATCAACGACATTTCAGCATACAAGTGTTTCCGTTTTTTTGTGATAAAAAGTTGTAGGGGAATGATGACAGCAAAGAAAGTAGATGATTTGATGAAGAATTTGGACGAAGATGCAATTCAATGTTATCTTTGGGATAGAGGAAAGGTTTTCCACCATAGAAAGAAGGTTTTCCTCCATAGATGATAGGTTTTTTCCATGGAAAACTGATTCGAGAGCTTGGAGGAGATTATAAGGAAACTCATTGAAATACAATCCAAGACCCCACTAGCGGCTCAATTTGCAAACTTTAACCGAGGGTTGTTTGGAGATTATGTGGTCATATCGAAAGGG
>NW_018250726.1:276322-296991 GCF_001263595.1 Phalaenopsis equestris | reverse complement strand
GAGAAAGAGATTAAACGTAAGGAACATAAGGAGGAAAACATCAACAATCAAGAACTCCCCCCTAAGACCCTGATGGGTGGTGGATTAGAGATTTTCAATAGAGACGGCTGAGCCAAAACATAGAGATGGGGTCATACAAGGGGTATGGAGGAGTACGAAAAATGAAGGAGAGAAGTCGGGATGTAGTATGAATATGATCAAATGAGAGTTTTACCCATGATACATGGGAAAAACACTGGATAGAAAGAAAGTTGGGGTGAAGTTGCTCGATTTATGAAGTTCAAGAAATCGATTTTCGGGGAGGGGGGGATGCACATGGGTGGATGTACCGGGTGGAGCGATATTTTGTGGTGAAAGGGCTAAATGAGGAGGAGAAATTCATGGCAACGAGGTTATGTTTAGAGGAAAAATCTCTAGCAAGTTTTTAATGGAGGAAGGCTCAATACCCGATCCGATTGTGCAAGGAATTTAAGGATTGCTTGTTGGAACGTTTCCGAGCCATTTGGGAAGGAGACCTGCACCAGTAATTTTATGCCTTGACTTAGGAGAGCACTCACATGAGATTCGAGCTATTGTCGGGATGGCTGGGGAGAATTTCTGAAGTAGGATCGGAGAAAAATTTCATGAAGGGCCTAACACCCAACATACGTGCAACATTCCAACTATGGAGACTATGGGGATAAAGGGAGATGATAAAGCTAACCCATATAGTGAAGGACAAGAACCAGATAAAGAAGGCCAACACAAACAACACCATGAGAGAATTCCACAAGAGTATCTCGATGACTATAACACCGAAAATCCAGACGGTGTCATTTCAGAAGAAGGCCCAGAAGGAGAAGAATATGGGGGCCTATCCACGAGTTAGCTTCAAGCGCCTTACAAGGACAAAGATTCAGAGAGAAGAGCAGCCAAGGGGTTGTGTTTTTTGTGTGATGAGAAGTTTGCCCCTGGATGCCATTGCAAGGATCGAACATTACAGATTCTCAATGAGTGACGAGGAGGCATGAGATGAAGAAACAGAGACGGTTGTGGAGGAAGATGAACACCCTCACTTTTTTCCACCTTAAGAACAATGCATTTTTTTGGGCTGGGAGCATTGTTACGCACCCGTCTAGTGCAACTATGTTATTAGCCTAAGGGCAAATGGGTATTTTATTATTATTGTTGTTGGTTATAAATAGAGCTTAATAACTTATGATTATAGTTATGCATGAGATTATTATCCGAGTTTTAGGTTTGGGGTTTGGGGAAGATTTTCTACCTCTCGAATTATAAGAATTGGGAGAGATTGCCTACCTCTTGAATTGTAGATGTTTATCTTTACATTCGTGTTGAGTTTGGATTATTAATTTGCCCAAATTTTTGTGGAAATTTGTGCCGATTTATAAATGCAACAATGAAAATGAGGATTCATTTCATAAAGCCAACAGCAAGAAGTTGGGATAAATTTCATGATGACAAAAATGATGACATGGCGTCATGGACATTCATATGCATCCAAGCAAATGTGAATCAAAACTAAGTTATAGAAAAAGTGATTAAAATTCATGTCAAACTGATCATTGGCTGTGAAGGTTTCAAAGAACAAATTTGTCAGACAACTAAAACAATGTGATGCAAAATCAAAAGAGACGTCACGCTGAGGTTTTCTTATGTTATGGTTAGCAAGAAGTGAGTGGAAATGAAACAATTAAGTTATTGGGTTGGTGCAGAAACCGAAAAGCAGCTTCCTCCAACAGAAGTGGCTAAAATATTCACAACCTTTTGATTTCTGGTTCATATGCACTGAAGCCATAGTTTTGGAAGTTACTAAATATGATGCTTTTACATTTTTGAAATCAAAGGTGTTTGTGCCTCGCGCACAAAAAAAGCCTCAAGGCTTTATCCCTCGAGGTGTTTGAGACAGCCCCTTAATCAAGTCAACTAAGAAAAATTATATTATATTAATAATATATAGTATAGTATATCATATTATATCATACTCATCCATAAAATATTGGATTCAGTGCCTCAAAAAGATTAAAAAGTTAATTAAATTATGATTAAATGATTGTATTATTAAATTATATTGGATTTAAAGATAATTGATATGGATGGTAAGAAAAAAAAAAGTAATGATTAAAGAAGATTTGGAAGATTTTGCCAAGAATGATAAAATAATCACATAGGATTATTCTTATAAAGATGTTGAAAATAAGAATGAAGCCATTGTGAATCCTAATCTACATGGTGTATTAAAATTTTAAGTTAATATTTAGCTTGAATCTCATTTCAAACTTTCACTTTACATCAACAATTATAAATTTCATTTATAATTTATATTCTTATGATAATAAATCAGATCAATACATTGATGTCAAATTTATGAATTATTTTGAATGTTATGAGTTTTTTTATATCCTTTAAGGCTTACACCTAGATCTACTTAAAGTCTTACTCCTCACCTTGCTAAAGCAAAATGCCTCAATTCCCGATTTCACCTTTTTAAATATTATTTGAAATTAGTGTCTCTGACAAATATGCGCATACACTCATATATAAATAATTTATATATAAATATAAATTATGTCATAATATAATATAATATATATTAAAGTTATACACATAACATTAATAATCAATGACATTCATAATCAATGCATAACTTAATATTTTTTATTAAATTAATATATATTAAAATTGTGATACATGATGTGTTAGATAATAAATTGTTAACTTACTATGATATCATTCAAATATAAAAAAAAATACTACATATGTTCTTTTGATGCATAAATTATATTAATATTGTTATATAGTTTTAATGAGCAAAATATTTGTTTATGTACTAATATCTAGGACTGAGAATATAACTCAAAGATTGTCAATTGCTCGAAAATTGATTGAATTTTTGCTAAAGTTGAGATTGAATTGAGGTAAGTGAGCCAAGTTATGAGCTAAAAGCAAGGATCGATATTTTTTAGCCCATATTGAGGCAAACACAGATCAACTCAAACTAGCTCGTTATCGGCTCAAAGCTTTTTGTTTTTGTACTTTTTTTAAATAAAAATTTGTTTAATAGAATGGTAAATAAAATTTTAAAAAACTCAAGTTGTAAGATCTTTTAGCTTTTTTACAATTTATTTGTATACATCAATTTTCAGCTCATTTTGATTTTCGACCCACAAAAAATAAAGAAAAGTTCCATTCTAGCCAGGTGTTTCAATTTCGAGTAGAACTGGGTCAACATACAATACAACGAGCCATGAGCTAATTTCAAGTCAACACTAGCTCATCTCAAAATCAAATCATTCACAGTCCTACCTATATTTATGTAGTGAGTACGCATGTGTGTGTATATGATGACAACTTTTTTAAATATATTAGATAATTTCATTTCCTACAAAACTAAATAATAAAAAAAAGTTTTGTTTCCTATTGTACAACCAAACAACTTTTTTATAGAAATGACTTGATTAAATTTCACTTCAAGAAGTAAGAAATGATTGTCATGTTCTCTCTACTAACAATCAAACAAGACGTAAGGTGTGTTCGGGGGTGTTGTTAGTTGTGGAGTCTGATTGTAGCACCAATGAGTAGCAAGCAGGCTGGCTTCCATGCAGTCGTGCACCTAATACCAAGGCGTCGGGCTATGGGCTTTTAAGCGCCCATTGAGTGCTCCCAAACTGAGAAGGTGAAAGTCCTACGCCCAAAATGGGCACCTACTTCTGGAGAACTGGGCGCTCAGATGCCCAAATCATGGTGCCTCGATGCCCGAAACAGCTTTCACGAGAATTGTTATTCATGTCACGATTTCGGACAGCAAAAGCGTAACTCTTCTTGTCTGTTCATCAACAAGATCCCGGTGAATGTGAGAAGTGTTGGTGAGAATGATTCTAGTGTTGTTCAACGTGTGTTTTTGCGTCAGATCAGTAAAAAAAAAGTGAAGTGGTGCACTGTAAGTTTCTTCATGTGAGTGTGGAGAATAAACTTGTGTGAATCCTTTGTAAAACTCTCTAAAATTCATAGTGAAATTTGTGGTGGTATGACTCGGAGATTTTTTCTCATTCCCGATTTTTCCACGTAAAATTCCTTTGTTCTTTCCTGGTTTTTTTTAATTGTGCTTCTGGTTTATATTTGTTGTTTCGATCTTCTCAAATCTGGTGATATTATTCCGCTGTGACATTAATAATAGTTTGGAAGTTTCCCGAAGTCAGACATGTTCTTAGTTTGAAGAGAAATCTTTTCTCTGTGAGTCAGATGACAAAGTCAGGACTCATGACAACTTTCACAGGTGATTCGTGGAAGCTTTTACCAGAGGGCATTAGAGATGGCTCGAAGCAACATTGCAAGCGGCCTTTATCTGATCAATGAAATAATTGTTTCATCAATGTAGTTGGAACAATGGTGGATGCAGGTTTGTGGCACCGTAGGCTTGGCCATATGAGTGAGAAATGTATGAAGTTCATACTTTCAAAAAATAAGTTTTAGGGTTTTAAATCAATTGATATGGATTTTGTGAAGACTGTATTTATGGCAAACAGAAAAAATTTTCTTTCTCCAGAGTGGGTCAGTGGTGAAATCAAAGAAACTAGAGTTAATGTGTATTGATATATGGGGTCCTACTCCAATTCAGTCCATTAAAGATTCTCATTATTTTGTCACATTCATTGATGATCAAGCGAGAAAAATATGGATTTATTTCTTAAAAACAAATGATTGGTCAAAATATATTTTGGTACTAATATTTAAAAAAAATTAAAAAACAAAGATGATAAAGATTGTTATATTAATGAAGAATCAAATTTATCAAGTCATATGATGAAGCTATAAGAATAAATAATGAAACATAAACTTAAATATGTTAGTTTCAAAAACTCAATTTGATTTCATGCTAGTAAGATCGATTATTGAATTATTTTGGGCCTAAGCAATTAATGAAAAAGCATAAAAACCAGAGAAAGATCACATATGATACTTATTGATCCTAAATAGGCATATGATAAATTATAACAAAATTGATTTGATGTGCATTATGAAAGAAAGGTATGTATTAGAAGCATGTTGAGAAGTTAAGTAAAAAGTTATGATAATAGAAAAGTTTTTTAAGAGAGAGAAAATTTAGAATTAATATAATACAATATAAGTATATAGAATATAATTTTAGTAATATTATGAATCACTATTATTAGAAGATTAAATAATAACGAAATGTGATGCTTTAAACATTTTGAATTTATTATAAAAAATGATTATATATATAAGAGTGTAATATTTACTGTTAAAACTAGATGATTAAAAATGAAGAAATATCTCAAGAGTATTATATAATAAAAAAACATCATGAAGACCAAAATTTGCATTTTATATAATGATAAATAAGTCGATTATGTATTATGAATTGGAGTACTAGGAGTAGAGCTATTATCAAAGCTAAGTTGGGTATGATAAAGAAAAAAATTCAAGATGCATGCATAGAAAATCTGTCAAGGATAAATTAAAGAATAATTATATTAAATGAATGATTGAAACAATTATTAAAGATAATTAGTTGAAAATAGACCTAGGTGATTTGAACATATAAAATGAAAAATAAAAAAATGCACCTATTAGAAATATAGATAAAATTAATGTCAAATGATTAGAAAGGAAAAAGAAAAGATCTAAGATAACATTTGTATGAGTTAGAGATAGTTTGTAAAGAATATCTTTAACACATTAAAATTCTTTTAGATGAAAATTTGAAAAATAAGGATTCATAAAGTTAATTCTAATTTGTTGGGATAATGCTAAAGCTTTAAAACTTAAAAGCATAAGGTGAGGGATTTTACCTATCAAGAGGAAGGAATGGCCATAAGCCCCATGAATTTTATATTTATAAATAAATATATGTTATTTAAATCTTAAAATAAATTACAAAATTCAAAGTTCATAACTAAAATATCTAAATCCTAATTCCAAAGTTTAAATGATGCAAATATAGAAAGCCAATTAAATAATACAATATAATAAAACGAGATAAGTACAAATACATGAAGTTTCTCTTCCTCTTACTCTTCATCCTCCAAGTCCAATCATGCACTCAGTATTATAAGAACACATCCTAAGCAAACATTGTCCCATCTCTTTTGGAGGGAAAAGTATGTGACCAAAATTACATCCAATCATCCACTCTAGATATAGGACAGCAAACATGCTACGACCAAGTCTTGTTCCCTGCTCCTCAAAACTTTTGCTAATACATCCAAATCCACTCATCCACTCAAGAGTATGATAACACATCCTAGCTAACCACCCATGAATATTTCCAACTATTTACCCAACCCAAAACCATATTCCTAAAGATATTTTCCATATCAACCTAAACTAGCCTATGCTAGACTAGTCTTGGCATTCCAACCACCTTACCATACTAAGCCCTATAAAATTCCACCAAACACTTCAAATCTCATCTTTAAGTAATAAACAAAAAATTTATAATCTTTTTTACTCATTAATGTCACAAAAAAATCACTCACCGCCATAAACAATCTCTTTCTTTCTCTCTCTTGGACAGTAGCAACTAATGAAATATCATTCATCTTTTTAAGCAACATTACAAGAAAGAATTCACCCTGTCAATCTACCCTCAAGTAACTTTATAAAGCATATTCTACTAATTCTATTTCATAACAAGCCTAAGCAGGTATCCGAAATCCCAAAGTACTCGAGAAGCCATCTCTCTCTGTCAACGTAGTTGGATGAATTCACCAATAAGAGAACAACTATCAAAGTAAGAAAACCATGGCACCTACATATTAAGAAGCCTACAAAATCAATTGGAATTCATCCACTTGATAAGCCTAATCCCCTCCCTACAGAAAAACCATAAGACTTACTAGTTTTACTTGAAATGCCTGATACTCATCTTCAAATCACAAGTCCCAATTTTATTTTTCACATCCATTGATGCTCTGCATGATCCTTTGGTGCACTTCTCTAAATTTGAATCACTAAATAAAAGGACTAAATGCTGTGTAACCATTAATAAGATTTTGCTAGGAAAATTGCTCAGATCAAGAAGTGGACCTATTTAATGTCTCATATGTGCATACAATGATGGGCACACAAAGGTTGTAAGTACATTCTATAGAAAAAACAAGATCTTCAATATATGCAACTCACAAGCAAAGCTTATGAAAAAAACTCATGAACTTACAATATGATAATGAAAGTGGCCAAGCTCGGAACCTGAAGATATAAATTGAGGTGCATCCAGACCCACTAAGTTGAGAGTTAAGAGAATGCAAGCACTTGATTCGCGCCAGCTCTCCCCAGCAGCGGAACAGGTCCAAGGAGGGCCGGTCTAGACCAGTCAACCCAAGCCAAAGCAGCGGGCAGCCAGTTTAGGCAGAATGGTCCAGTTGCAGTATACGGAGCGCGATTCCAACGCCCAGGCGGAAGTCATGAAACCACTACTCGTGTATAGAAGGAAAGGAATTAAGGGGGAGTTGGAGGGAAAATTTTGGAAAGAATCTGGGGGAGTATTTAGGAGGAAAAGGGGGATGTGATTTTTTTTCATGTTATGTTTTGTGTTGGCTGCAGTCTTCCTTTTATTCTAGTGATGTTCCTGGTGACATCTTCGAATTGAGGAGAGACGATCTACCTCTCGAACAGTAGATCAACATCATACCATGCTTGTTTTTTTAGTTTTCGTAAGAGCGGCCCCTGTTTGAGTTTTTTCTACCTATCTATAGCAATTTAGTCGCGGTTGTTCGTTATTTTTGGTTATGGATCGTATCAAATTAGTAACAGAGCAAGATCCTGAAGGGATGACAACAAAGACGGTGGATATGCTAGAGGAGTTGGGAAAATCATATCATGAATGGAAGAAAGGTTCGCCACCATTGAGGACGGGATTTTTTCCATAGAGAGACAAATGGATAATGAATTTGAGAGCATAGAGAAATGCGAGAGAATATGAAGAAACTCAAGGAGATGCAATCTAAGGCCATGCTGACTGCTCAAATTGCAAACCTGAACCAAGGGTTGATCAGGTAATCCTTGGCCAGATAAAAGAGGAAGGAGGTCGAACAAGAGCACAATGAGGAGGACATCATCTACCATCAAAAGCGTCCCCCTAAGATTCCGAGAGATGGGTGGAGATTTCCACTGTAGGGGGCTGGGCCGAAAATTGGAGGAGGAATGGTGCAAGGGGCATGGAAGGGCGGAGGGAATCAGAAGGGGGATATGGTTATGACCGAAGGAGGGAGTTTCGCCCTAGACACAGTGTTGGGGGGGGGGGGGGGGGGGCAGAGAAGGGGGGGGGGGGGGGACATACAGGAGGAAGAGGAAGTTAGGGTTGGAGCTGGTGCCCATGGGGAGCTTCGGTGTCATGATGGGGACAGGAAAGGCGGAAAAAATTTGAGGAATTTGTAATGAGTTGTTTCTGACACTACATGACTGACATGTGGTGGAGGACTTCCTTCCCTTGAATTTGGGCAGCACAAATGTGATTCTAGGGATGAAGTGGCTGCAGACACTTGAGGAGATAAAGGTGGACTAGAAATTCCTGAAAATAGAGTTCCATGTGGAGGGAGGAAAGTGATGCTAAGAGGAGATGCGAGCTTATGCAAAACCACGGTGTCGCTCAAAACCATGGTCAAGTCAATAAGAGACTAGTTGGTGGATATGTAGAGCATTGAGGAGGTCTGAGATCCAGAGTTGACAAAGTTTCCCCAAGCGGTCCAGCAACTCTTACAACAATTTACGGACATCTTTCAGCGGCCAAGCGAATTACCACCCCCGAGGGAGCACAAGCACGAGCAAGTTACAACATTAAAGGATGGTGTCCCCCCTATCAATGTCAGACCATATTGGTACCCTCATATTCAGAAGGATAAGATAGAAAAGTTGATCTGAGAGATGCTCAACGTCGGGAATATCAGACCTAGTGTAAGCCCCTTTCTCTAGTCTAGTCCTATTGGTGAAGAAAAAAAGATAGTAGTTGAAGGTTCTGCGTGGACTATCAGATTTGATCAATGAGACGGTGTTAGATAAGTTTCTTATTTCTGTGATTAATGAGTTGCTAGATGAGCTTTATGGGGCAGTCATCTTCTCGAAAATTGATCTTAAATCGAAAACACAAGATCATGATGCGTCCAACAAATGTGCACAAGACAACGTTCAGGACACATGAAGGACATTACAAGTTCTCGGTGATGTTGTTTGCCTCACCAACGCCCTAACCACATTTCAATCCCACATGAATAAGATTTTTCAGCCTTACCTCATGAAATTCGTCTTGAACATCTTCGATGGCATTCTGATCCACAGTCTTGCAAAAACATAGTATATGGAGCACCTTAGGACAGAATTGGAGAAGTTGAGAGAGCACCAGTTATACATCAATTTTATGAAATGTTCATTTGTGCATCTACACGTGGTGATCAGAGCAGGAGTAGCAACAGACTCATCCAAAATTGAGGCTATGGTGGATCGGCCTTTACCTAGGATTTTGAAGGAGTTGAGGGGATTCCTAGGTCTCATCCGATACTACTAAAAATTTGTGAAGGGGTCAGCACAATAGCATGACCACTGGCAAAGCAGTTGAAGGAAGACAATTCAAGAGGGGGGAAGCCGCAACACAAGCTTTCAAATATCTGAAGAGGCTCATGACCAGTGTGTCAGTATTAGCACTTTCATATTTCAGTAAACCATTTGTGGTAGAGACAAATACATCAGGGCGTGGACTGGGAGTAGTACTCAGGACCAGCAGTCGATTGCTTAATTCAGCCAGGTGCTCGCTAGGGGCAAGGCTCAAGCCAGTTTACGAGCGGGGGTTTATGGTTATTGCCTTGTTCATTTAGAAATAGCGACCCTACCTGTTGGGATGACACTTTCTTGCCAAAATAGATCAAAGGAGCTTGAAGTAGATGTTGGAGCCGAGGATGGTGACTGAGGAGCATCATAGGAGGTTGTCCAAGTTGCAGAGATATGATTTTGAGATTCAGTATCAGCTAGGGTTGGAGAATAAAACCGCAGATGCCCTATTAAGGAGAAGAGCCTCAGTTGGCAGCCTTATCAGTACTCTTAGTGCTCGATTGGAAACAACGAGACGAGAGAGTGAGCAAGATGAAGGGCTGAGGAAAATGTGCTACAAGATCCAAATAGTCACCCAAGATATGCATTGACGGGGGAGCAACTACTCTACCATGGACGACTCATGTTACCAATGACATCGGAGTACATTCCCATATTAGTGTAAGAGTTTTACAACAGTGAAATTGGGGGACATTCAGAGTACAAAAGACCTACAGTCGCCTATCAAAAAAACTTTATTGGGTGGTGACACAGAGATATAGAAGACATGGCGGCACAGTACGATGTGTTTTAACGGCCCAAATACCTGACCATGACACCAGGAGGGTTGTCACAGCCCCGAGCCTTACTAGAGAATGTTTGGGAAGAAACGACCATGGATTTTACAGAGAGTTTGCAACGATCAGAAAAGGTTTACAGTGATTCTGGTGGTTATGGACCACCTGAGCAAGTATGCATATTTCATTCCATTAGGACACCCCTACATGACAGTCTTAGTAGTGACGGTACTCATATGGAACGTTGTTTGCTTGCACAGAGTACCATAATTAATTATATCAGATAGGGATAAAAAGTTCCTTAGCCATTTCTGGAATGAGTTGTTCAGGTTACGGGGAGCGGTCCTTAAGTGAAGCACCGCATATCACTCACAGATAGATGGTCAGACGAAGATGTTCAAAAGGAGTGTGAAAACATATTTGTGTTGCTTTGTGTTGGATACGTTGAAACTGTGGGCCAGGTGGATTGCACGAGTAGAATATTAGTATAATATCTCATACCACACCGCGACACATACCACCCCTTTCAAGATTTTGTATGGTCAAGATTCACCTCACCTGATATACAACGAGCAAAGCACCACCCCGGCATCCAGTATTGACCAATATTTGGAGGAGAAAAACAAAATATTGGCAAAGCTCAATATGCATCTACTGAGAGCCTAACAGATCATGAAGAGGAAGGCAGATGGGCATAGCAGGGAAATATAATTCAAGCCTGGGGATATGGTTTACTTGGAGTTGAGGCCCCATCGGAAGAAGACGTTGGCGAGGAGGTACGAGAAACTTTCTCCGCGATATTTTGGACCCTATTAGATTACGACACACATTGGAGCAGTGGTCTACCTTTTGAGGCTACCACCATCATTGACAATACATCCCGTGTTTTATGTTTCTCGATTGAGGCATGCTATCGAAGATCATACACCGTCGTTTTCACTACTGCCAACGCTGAAAGAGGACATGGAGGTGGTTCTAGAAGCTTTAGAGGTTGAAGGAGTACGTCGAGGGGTGGCAGCATTAAAGGAGGTACTGATTAGGTGGAAAGATCTTTCATACTATGAAGCTACATGGGAGCCTTATGAAGGGATCCAAAAGTAGTTTTCATCCTTCAATCTTGAGGACAAGGTGCCTCTTTGGGAGGAGAGTTTTGTACACACAAGCTCTCCCCTACAGCTGAACTGGTGCAGGGAGGACCGGTCAGCCAAAGCAACAGGCGGCCTATTAAAGAGGAACGACCCAGTCGCGGGATATGGAGCACAATGCCAGCGCCCAAGCGGAAGTCGCAAAGCCTCTAGGGAAGTATTTAGGAGGAAAAAGAGGCTAGAGTTTTTTTAATGTTCTGCTTTGTCTTGGCTGCAGTTTTCCTTCTTTCCTGAAGGTGTTCCTAGTGATGTCTACAGTTTGAGGAGAGACGATCAACCTCTCAAACAATAGATCATCATTTTACTTTTCTGGTTTTCTTTGGTTTTCATAAAAGCAGCTCTCCTTTGAGTTTTTCTACATATCTATTGCAATTTTGTCACATTTGTTCGTTGTTTTTGGTTTTGCATCGTATCAGCACTAAAGAAAATTGGTGTAACTCTCGGTAATAATTTTTATGGTGCTATAACAATTTTTTTTAAAGGTTGTAGATATCCTATGAATCTGGAGAAATAGTTGCCCAAAAAATAAAAATATAATTAGATTTAAGGATTATTTGCCTCAAAGTTATGCAGACCATTAGGTGTTAATGTTATATAAATGAAACTTTTATTTGTTAAATGTAGTTTGTTTGGCTTAATATTATTGTATTTAAAGGTGTCAGCATAATCTAGATTATTATAGTTAGATTAGAAGTTGTTTGTAGATTACAATACATATGTGGCAGATTGCCGCCGATCATTGAGAATTTTGTAAGATCCCTTACTTCTCTAATCTAAGTTCCATCTCATCCAATGCTGCCACCAAAAAAAATAATAATAATTTATTGCCCAAGCCCCTATAACACTTTCATCCAAAAAAACATCCTTTGTACTCTAGTAAAAGTATCAAGAGAGTCATACTTTTTTATTCAATTAAGTAAATGTATCAAAGCATTGCTTGTCTCTATCTCCTTCCTAGTTTCCATCTTCTATCAGCATCTTTCCCATTTAGCTTTGCTTTTGTTATGCCCAACTTTTTTTCTTTTTTTTTCCATTAACGTGGGATCAAACATGAAAACAACAGATAGGAAGTGTGTGGGAAGATGATAGTTTGATGAGGATGATCTGGAGGACATCGAATAGATGCAAGCATGGGGATGGCAGAAGGAACAACTAGTGTTTCTGGGCAGCAGTTGTGAGAAATATGTAAGCTATTCAAGGTAGGATTATTGAGTAAGAGCAACAACTACAGCAGGGGTTGTGACAGGACACAGGAACGATGAATAGGATATAATGACTACAATGAGTAATTTCAAGAATGAAGAATGAAATTTGAGGATCGGAGATTTCAAAGTGATATTTTCTGTGAGGTATCAGGCCATCTAATTGTCACTTAGACATGTCATGACATTCATTTGCAAATTTATTATTTAAACTAGGAAGATTTACATGCATACCACTTAATTCTTATGCATTTACATAGCTAACACTTAAACTTCATTCTTTACATATATAATACCTTACCTGATGCATGAATATCTGTATTTCACTCTTTAGAAGTAAAAAATATGTTATTTTTTATGCCATGTGAAAGATTGGACAGTATAAATGTAAAAAGTAGGGTTTAAGTGTAAGATATGTAAATACATAGGAATTAGGTGGCATGCATGTAAAATGAATGACATCTCTAAATATCATACATAACATAATAGATGATATTACAGTTATCATAATAGCTTGTTTAGAGAAGGGTTACAAATCAATAGGTCCTAGGATAGCTTGTAACTTAGGCATTAAGAACAGACAAACAATGCAGGCAAGGACTGAAAACAGCTTTTTTTAAGTTAAGGCCTCATTAGGTTAATCAGAACAATATTTTGAAAATTGAATAAGTTTCTCAAATTTTTCATTTGGTCAGAAACAATTACCAATCAAATCTGATTTCAAACACAAGCAACTTACTCAAAGCTCTAAAAAAAAAATCATTTCATTATTACACACAAAATGAGGGAAAAAGAAATCAAAATTTCTTGAAACATTTTTTTTAACAACCACCAACGAAAAAGATACTAGTTTCACCGCGATTATATAAGGTTTCTTGCGTCAACGTTGCACCACAATCACGACATATGGAGATATCCATCATTTAAGTTCAAGAAAAAAGGTAGTCTCCTATATCATGGACAAATGCAATAAATATGAAACATAAGAATAACTAAGTTGAAGCAAGATAAAAAGGAGATATCCTAAATTGGAATGGCCTTTAAATTTACGAAGGTTACATGAAGCATTGAGGGACTGTTAGAATCAGATAAAATGTTGAAGTATTATTCATCATTTGCATCAAAAACATTACTACAAGTTTAAACTGGATGCAAGTCAAAATCAGCCCAACGCAAAGGAAACTTGAACCCAATTTAACTTTTGCACAAACAATCAAGTAATGTTGAATAGAAATAAGCAAAATCACAAACAATTTTACACATATTAAACTGGTTAAATATCGAAGTTATGCCCAGAAAAAAAAAAGAGCGATCATCATGCATTTCTTAGGCAGAACAAGGTCAGACGCCGCCAACATCCAACGGACAAATTATTCCGACTGCTATTAAAAATAGGCAGATGAAACATCCATAGCCAAAATCATAAATCCACAAAGTTGCATCAGATCCCAACTTCACCTTTCCAATCCTTAATAACCCTAGACCCAAAAAAAAAACACTTACAGAGAAATTATACAATTATTCGAAATCAACTGCGGCGGCCACGCTCTGCTGCTGCTGCTGCTGCTGCATCCGCTCGAGGGCCTTCTGATGTGCCCAGGTCTCGAGAGTGAGATCGGGCTTGGCGTTGAGGCCGACGCCGAGAGTAACGACTGTGAGAAAGGAGGTTATGTAGCAAGGAAGCTCCCAATCCTCCCATTGCCTCGATTGACCAGGTGGTGCAGGGGGGCGATTAAACAGATAGCCCTTCGGTCGTTCCTCGTGCCCTTGGGTGGTCCATCGCCCCGCGCCCTCGCCGCCACTGCTGCGCAGGAGCGATGATCGAATACGGCGGAGCATACCAGCTGACGCCGACGCGGTTGCAAGCGCCTTTTTGGGAGACATTCGTCAACTACGGTTCGAGTTCAGCGAGACGAAATGAAGAACGGGTATCAGGTCTCCCTCGACGCCTCGAGCTCTTCACACACGATGGAAGGGTGACCTTTTGCCGGGCCTGAAATGATTTAGACCCCATATTATAGCTATTTGATTTTTTTTCTTAGCAATTTGAGGCCGCTAGAATTTTTTTTTTCTTTCTTTTTGGTGCATATTATTTATGTTAAAAAAAAATTTCGCCACTATATTATTTTGTTGTTTATAACATAATAAATCCAGATTTAATTACTTATGCATAAAATAGAAATTACATTTAACATTTCAAAATATATATATGAGTTTGAACATTATAACTAAAAATAAACATCTCACTAAACACTTACTACCATAATAAGTAAAATTAAAAATAAAATTATTAAAATAACAATTAGCATTATCATGATATTGAATTTGAAATGCAAATGATCAATTTCACGAGATAATTTCTTCTCCAAAGAAACTCTCAATGTCTTATCACTATTTGATGTGAAATTGTCTAACTGAGACGGCCCGCTAAAGCAGTCACAATCCTCTACTGATCTTTTTCTTTGGCATCTGTAGAATTTTCTCTCATAAATATGCTCATGCCATGAAGTATGTAAAGAGCAACGCAATTCATAATTGCAAACAGGACTTCAGACGTCCCAGAATACCTCAAACTTATATTTTCTTAAGGTTTAAAATCACAAATCACAAACGACTAGATGAAACATTAGTTAATAAGAATAATAGAAATACAAAATTAAAGATTTGCACTGTTAAACCGACGAATAATATGTCACAACAAGAATACATAATACCTTAAAAATGGATCTTAAAATTCATTTAAACCAAATAAAATTAAGCTTATTTTTGTCACAGAGCATATCACTACAAAGACCATTCAGAAGAACCCCCACAGTTTTTTGACTGAAAAAGAAGATCTTGATTGACTTTTACAAACTCCTCACCCACGTTATTAAGAGTCTCTTTCTATGTCTTTGATAATTATGTGACATCAACTCTTAACTTCTCTAACTTTTCTTTGATCGAATCGGACTGATTTTTTTGTCTTGTCTCATCTTGAGAACTAAGCTTAGTGGTCACATGTTTGCATTGTAACTCTATAACGTCGGTGATTTTTTTTTAATGGCTTACACCTTCGCACATTTTTCTCATGGTGGCATGTCAGCGCATCAATGGTGGACATGATCCCCAACTCATAAAAGTTTTATAAGCGATATCATATAGGCGGAGGCCAACATGGCCTTCATCAACAATTCCTCATGCGTTGAACGAGGCTTTGGTTTTGCTTTCGTAGGGGAACAAACCTGCACTTATGGAATAATGGTGTGTCTGGTATCCTAGGTCCCAAATGGAGTTTGATAGGTACGTGGGGTGCATTAGACTTGTGATACTTGTAATTTGGTTTTTTTTTTTTGAGATTATTTCTTTATTTGTGGGAAACCACATATCTTATTATGTGCAAAACCTGAGCGATCAAGCACTTTTCTTTACGAACAAGCTTTTCAAACACAACGAATCTTTGAGAGAAAAGAGCGCTTTTTCTTTTTTTGCTTGTGGTGGAATGGTCGAGGCAGACTGACAGCAATCTAGCGAACATCTTATTCATCATGAGCAGCGGATATGGGTAGAACATGCTCCCTTCTAAGAGAGAAGAGTTCTGAGGAGGCCCCATTTCCTCAGGCTTATAATTTTTATTTTTCTTATTCTTTAAAGCAGCACAGTTTTTGTTCCTTGTACTAGTACGGATCGGCGACACAAACTTAGAGTTGGACCCATTCTCAAATACAGACGACAGCGGAGTACAATCTCCTTCTATCTCTTTAATGACAGACCTCCCTTTGAGATAAATTTTCTCAAACTCATTGGCAGGACCAACAATGATGGACTTGAGGGTCCTCTTAACAACGAGGGCCTTTTCAACTAGAGTCCTCTACATTAAAAAGAACTCTTGGTCGAATTTCAGGTTGAATTCTGTCGGTGGATCTATAACCTCTATAACAGTTGTTTTTACACTTAATAAGCTTTAAGTGAATTCCTTTTATGTTATGAGTTTCCTTTGTTGCCTTGCTTCTGGTTTCGCCAATTAACGCAGGTGGTCCTTCGATTCCCGGACTGTTAGCATTGCAAGGAGCTGTTCGCCTTCTCGGCAGTTAGCATCACAAGGCTTTTGCTCCCTTATGTGTGTTCTTCTTCTTTGGTGGCTTGCGAGTAGTGAGACAGGGCAAGAGAGAAAGCTTTCTTCTAATTCTAAGTTGACATGATCGACGGTGTAATTCTCAAAGTAATAAAATCTTTTATAACCTCGTGGATGTAGACGTAAGTCTGTGTGTTTGTCTGTGCGATTTTCTCATTCCAATTTTTTATTTTATTATTGTCATTTTCAAAATACAAGGTGCCGTCATTGCATCGAGAAATTATTTCATGAGAACAACTGATACAAAAGTTCAAATTTAAGAGTCGTGTTGATGTAGAGTAGATTGTCATTGTGACTTTTGGAAGCACGTACTAGGATAGGGGAGATGCATGCCTGTTGCTTCTCCGTAGATGCATGCCTATTGCTTCTCCGTCGGAGGCAAGAATGACTCGAAAAGAGCTTGGGATAGGGCAAGTCATTTTGGCGCAAGATTAGGCGGAGAGGAAATGCAGTATAAACAGGGAGCTTTTGAGCGTGGAATATATAAATATGGTGTTTTGCTTGTGCAATATATAATTACAACTATTTTAAGTGCATATGTTATTATATTTATATATCAAATTTTTATACTTTAATATTTATGTATACTATATTTGGTGCTTATATACATATATATGTGTATTTTATTTTATAAAAAAAATATTTTAATAATTGTCCTTATGTTTTATTGAAGATTAAAATGTCAGATAAAAAAATACTAGAGTTTAGATGTTGGATACAAAGAAAAAATAGATATTAGACGTGTAAATATATAAAAAATCTGTAATATGTATATAAATCTCATTCAAATATTGAAAAAGAATGAGCATATGCGATTGAAATACCATGTTGCATGAATCGGGAAAGAAGCAATCCATCTTCATATAAACTGAATATATCTATTAAATATGAAAAATGACCAACAAATTCCCCCCATTCATCACCAATCCTTCGATTAAAAGGCATCTAAAATTTTGATTTTAGCAAACTTATAATCAAATTGACCGAACAAGGATCCAATAGTACCAAAATCGGTTTAGTCCGAGTCCAATCAATACTGAATCAAGCAATAAAGTGCACTTGAAAGCTTTTTGGGCATAATTGGAGTCGGATTCCGAATATGATATGCTTATAGTCAAATTGAGCATCTACGTATGACAAATCCAATGAGCCCAATATCACTTGATTTTAACATCATTAGACACTCAAATGTCCATTAATTGATGTCAGATCAAGGGGACCATTTCGGGTCATCCGATCAAGAGTTTTTTGGATTCTTTCCTTATTTGCAATATGAACTTTGTAAATATAGCCCTAATCCCCTCATGAGAGGGTACTAGACTATGAGCAAGAAGGATGCTCGAGTTTGAAGAAGGCGGAGATGAACTACAGAATATTGCACCGTAAATCTAACATACACCTCCCACTCCCGCAACCGTCAACCATAGATATATTAAGAACTTCTTTAATATATTTAAATTGTTATTGGGATTAAGAGTTTTAATGGGCAAGTAGTATTCTAAAATAAATATATTAAGGGATTATTCAAGATATTCAAATCGTTATATTATTTATTAAATAAGGATGTGCATTTTGAGTTTGATGAAAATTGCACAACCTTTGAGTGTTTAAAAGAAAAATTAGTTAATGCACTTGTTATTATAGTACTAAACTAGGAACTTCCAATTAAGCTAATATATTGTGCTAGTGACTGTGTTGTAGAAACAGTATTAGGATAACATACAAATAGAGTTTTTCATATGACATTCTATGCAAGCAGGACTTTAAATAAAACATAAGTGAAATATACCACCTTAAAGAAATAGTTGCTTACATTAGTCTTTGTATTTGACAAATTTAGGTCATACTTTATAGACACTAAAGTTAAAGTTCATGACAACCACTATGTAATTAAATACCTTTTTACTAAGAACGATGTCAAATCCTGATTGCTCTGTTTGATACTTTTGTTACATAAATTTCATATAAAGATAGTCAATGGGAACTGGATTGAAAACCACGTAGCGAACCTTTTTTTCCCCATTATAGCAGGAAAATTCTTGTGACCATCTTGAAGACATTAACGAGAACATTTATGATGAACAGTTTCTCATCATTTTGGAATAAAATATTCCTTAGTATGCCGACACAGTGAACTATATGGTTAGTGATACTATACATTTTGATTTGTTGTATAATCAAATAAAGTTCTTTTGTGATGTCAAATTTTATTTTTGAAATGAATCATATTTATCTAGAAAGTATTATGATCAAGTTATTAGAAGGTATGCCCTATTAAAAGAGATGAATGAGATTACTAAACCCTGTCATGATTCTGAATTTGAATGATATTTTGGAAGATTTAGAACTGCCTCTAAGATTATAATTTATATTTATTGGTCCACTCTATTTAAGGACATTAATGATTATATTAAGAAATGTGATCAATGTTAAATGGAAGAAAATATTTATAGATGATATGAGTTGCCCTTAAACTACATTTAGAAGGTAGAATTTTTTTATGCTTGGAGAATATATTTCATGAGGTAATTTGGGTCTTATTCAAGTAACATTTATATCATTGTTTTAGTAGAATCTTTCTCTAATTAGATTGAAGCAGTGACCTTAAAAAAAAGTGATTCACAGTGTTCATAATTTTTTAAAGGAAAATATTTTTAGTAGATTTGTAACACTTTAACTTATAATGAGTTATGGGGTGTCGGCACTATTTTTGGTGTGGGGTTTGCCCGTAAGAAGTTGTCGGTCATCGGAATTGAAATCCCGTTGCCTGCTTCGGAAGGACGTTTTAAAAAATTTTAGTTTTGAAAAAGATGAAGTCAAACTGACCCCATAATTTTCATAGTTTAAATGAAAGAGCGCTTTATCTCAAATTTTGTATCTATCCCGAAGGATGAACACAAGAGTTGAGGGTGAGACTCGATCAAATAAACTAAAGAAAGTTATGACATTCGTTTGGTTTGCGAAACCAATGTATTGGCCGACAAGTTTCCCTATTTAATATAAGAAATTAAATAGAGTTTATATTATTCTGGGTTCGGGAAAAGCTTTCTATAAGGGAAAGCCCCTATAGTTAATTACATCATAGATAACTGAAGTTACCTATGAATACTCTCGATAAAAGTCAAGAAAAATTACTTTCAAGGAGTTCAAATGGTAAGAATATTTCAAAGATACCGGACTGAGAAGTGTGAAGGGGATTGGTTCAAATTTAGAATATTTTGCTTTGGAGTCCAAAGGAGGAAACACTAGAGGATGCATGGATCCGAAGGAGAATTTCGGTGACTTCCCAAGCTATCCTATTATTTGGCTTCAATTTAGGAGAAATCATTTAGATGTTTCATTCTACAATTCTTATTTATTAGGATTTACATTTGTGAATATTGACACTCTCAATGGTAAATTAATGGAATTAGTTGATATTATGATTCATAGGAAAATTAATATCTTATGTTTTCAAGAAACTAAGTGGGTTGGAGAAAAGGCTAAGGAGATTGATAATTTAGGTTTTAAACTTTGGAATTCTGGTAAGAGTCGCACTAGAAATGGTGTAGGTGTAATTATAGATAAGAGTTTAAAAGATAATGTTGTAAAAATTAATAGAGTTGGTGATAGAATTATAGCCCTTAAGATTATCATTGATACTAAGATTTTTAATATTATAAGTATTTATGCTCCTCAAGTAGGTTTAGATACAGAGTCTAAAGATAATTTTGGAATGACTTAGAAGATTTAATACAAATGATACCTCTTGAAGAAAGAATTTTTATTGGAGGAGATTTAAATGGACATGTCGGTAGAGTGGTGGTAGAAGATTTCATAAATATTCATGGTGGCTACGGTTTTGGAGTAACTAATGAAGAAGATAAAG
>NW_018250726.1:271167-271778 GCF_001263595.1 Phalaenopsis equestris | reverse complement strand
GTGTTATTAAGAACACTTAGCCAAATTTTAGTCCTAATTGGACTTGTGGCGTTTTAAAAGAGTTTGATTATGTTGATTTTTCTAATCATCTTTTAACCCTTTAGGGGGCAGATTAGTGTTATTAAGAACACTTAGCCAAATTTTAGTCCTAATTGGACTTGTGGCGTTTTAAAAGAGTTTGATTATGTTGATTTTTCTAATCCTCTTTTAACAAATGTATTTCAACTTAAGTTCACCGCTATGTTCCACTAAGTCCTTTAGACCTAAGTGAGTGAGAATTTATTAAGTGTGTGTATTGATTTTGAAAAGATTTAAAACTTTAAGTGATCATTATCAAGATTATTTTTGTCATTTTGATTATCAAATAAGGGTGTGAAATCATTAATTTCTAAAATTATACCCTTAAATTTAAAAGTCATTTTTATACTAATGAAATTTCCAAAATTTTGATAATTATGGGAATTATCTTATGATTTGGCAAAGTAAAGTCGATTTCTACCAATTAAGCCCATTTTTTATTGCAAATCATCAAATGAGTTAATTAATATCAGAAATTACCCATTTCCCATTTTGATTAAGCTTAAATGTTTATTAAGGCCAAAATATCCAAA
>NW_018250726.1:270776-271038 GCF_001263595.1 Phalaenopsis equestris | reverse complement strand
AGAGGAGAAAATGTGAATTTTCACAATTTAATTTAATTCATATAATTATTTTCATGCAAAAATATGCTTCTTCAAAGAAAATTCCAAAAGATGATCAGGACAATTGCTAATCACTTGAAATATTTATGTGAGCTATCCCTAGACCGGAAAATCATTTGGCCAAAATTTCATGATTTTTTGAATTTTCTGTGATTTATTAAAATTGATTGAAGTTTTGGGGACTTTAATAAAAATAAAATATTTTATATGTTGAAAAATATGT
>NW_018250726.1:269670-270314 GCF_001263595.1 Phalaenopsis equestris | reverse complement strand
ACTTTTAAAAATCAATTAAAAATAGTAAATGAACTCCAAATGACTTGAAATTTTTATGGTGAGTTTTCTGACTCATAAGCCATTGTGGAGAACAAAAATCAGTGATTTTAGTCTCTGTGTGCTCTAAATTAAATGTTTTAAGTAAATTAGGGTTTGCTTAAAACAGGGATATTTTGATTTTCAAAAATCATAAAATTATTTGCTAAGACTACTCTGGCCATAAGGAACTTACATGAATTTTTTTTAGAATTTTTTAAGCTATATACAATTTTCTATAATTATTTGAATAAAAAATGCATAAAAACTTAGAAAATTAAAATTTCTGTCTAGAGATCTTCTATGTCTTTGGAAAAATACTTAAATTGTTCACCTAGATAGAGGCTACAACATATAAAAATTTAGAGTCAAGGTGATAATTCAATATGAATGGAGAATTGAAAAATCCCTAACCCTAATTCATTTTTTAAAAATAATTTATGCATCAAATTAATGTGAGAATAATTTCATATGGTTTTCCTCTGTTCACTGAGCAAGAGGGTATTTTTATTTTATTTTTGTGAATTTTCTACACAAAGATATGGATTTTTGAAGTTTAGGAGCTATTTTCTGAATTTATTAAATATTCTATTTATTTATTCAAACCG
>NW_018250726.1:268443-269413 GCF_001263595.1 Phalaenopsis equestris | reverse complement strand
TCCGAGAGGTGTAGCCTCAATCAGAGATTCTTCACACCTTCGTTAGATCCCAAAGAGCTTAGGGATGAAGCCTCTGGCTCTGGTGTAAAGCCTATGTATGATTTTGATCAAGGTCGATTTTGGGTGTTGATTGAGAGCTATGGTAGAGGTTATTTCAGAGGGGGAATTGATGGGGTTTTGGCCTCTTTCACTGTTGTGAAGGTGTAGGGCCAATCTATTAAGGATTTGGTGCTGTGTAGGTTGGGATTTAGGTTTGTCCTGATTTCGGGCAGGAATTTAAACCCAAAATTGGATTTGTATGGTGGGATTAGGGGAGGAAAGTGGATTGAAATGTGCTAAAGGTCTCATAGGGAAGCTCTCTGAGGAGTTTGGAAGGCCTCAGTGAAAATTTTTTTACCACACCCATATTCATGGCCGTAGGGTAGATTTTATAGAAATTGGCTAAGGGGAGGCTTATTTTGCTGGCCAAATGAGGGGTTAGCTCCACTGCTTAGGTGTCAAGCAGAGGAGCTCTTAGCTCAATTTGGGCTGAGTGGCCTCTTGACATGAATTTGGGTTTTTGCCTATGTGGGGGCTCACGGTTTTGGGTTTTAGCTTGGGTTAAGGTGGCTAACCAAGGGTTGGATCATGGTTAAAGCTTATGATGCTCAGTAAAAATGGCACTATAGGGTATGGACATGTGGTATGGCAAGTACATTGATTTAACCTCTTTATTATCTCTTTAAATTTTTTTTTTTAAATTTACCCATGAGATAAATATCAACCTTAAACATGGGTGGATTTCTGGCTTTAATGGATTTCTGGGGGTCTAAGATGAGTTAGGGTAAGGCTCATTTGACCATACCAAGCACAATTGGTTTGGATTTGGCCATAAGTCCAAAATGGTGCACATGACCAAATCTTGTGTTTGAACTAGGTTAAGCATGTCAATTGGCCCAATTAAATATATCATTTGGTGTAAGAGACCATG
>NW_018250726.1:252978-268180 GCF_001263595.1 Phalaenopsis equestris | reverse complement strand
GATTTAGACCTAAATTAAGCATGTAGGGCTAAACTTGGGTCAAACTTGAGCTAGCTTTGGACTAAGCTCAAATTGATTATTATGTTTGGTGTAAAAAATCATAATGAACAATTTTTATGAAGGATGAAAATTGTTTTGAAGTTGATTTGATGGTCAATTTGAATGGATTTTGATGGGTTTGAGATTTAGACCTAAATTAAGCATGTAGGGCTAAACTTGGGTCAAACTTGGGCTAGATTTGGACTAAGCTTAAATTGATTGTTGTGTTTGTTCAAAAATGACCTTATAAAGGATTTTCAACAAAAATTGGATGCCAATTTGAGGCTTAAGACATTCAATTGTTGAGATTTAGGATGTTAGCCAATATTGGGGCTAATTTGGGGTTTTGGTCAAAGATGGTCAAATTGACCAAATTGTACCATGGTGTAGTTAGATAAAATGAAATTGAGAATATTTTGGATTTATTGGGATTTTTTTGAAATTTTTGGAATTTTTGGATTTTTGGGCCATGGAGGGGCATTTTGGTAATTTGTCCATTTTTGTCAATTTTGGCAAATTTGGATGTATTCAAAGTGTTTGGAATAAGTTTTGATCAATTTTAGGTATTTTGGCAAAAATTTGAGAATTTTGGCCAAATTTGGGTCTCAATGGCAGTTAGGTAATTTGGAGGTGTCTAGGGTAAAAGACCCAAATTAGACATTTCAAGTAGAATTGGATAAATATCTATTCTAAATAAAACATGGATCAATAAAATCCCCATTTTGGGCTCTCATATATTGATCTTAGCCAGGGTATTGTGGCGGTATTGTGAAGGTATGGTGTACCTTAGCTCTAAATCAACACCCAGGGTCAATCCTAAGGCCAAGTAGTCCTATCGGAACTCCTCTTGAGTTCCCTCATACTGATCCTACCTACTAAATGCTAGAGGTGAGGACCAATATGTGAAACTTCAAGTTGAGTAAAAAGAAGAGTTTTGAATTTCTAATGGTGAGGATACATTTTCTAGTTTTCTAAGACTAGTCAGTAGGAAAAGTCCTATGGCTAGACCTAGGTTACTAAAGAAGTTTCTAGACCTCAACCAAAAGTGAGGTCAACATGGAGGAAATTGTTGTCGTCAAATTTTTATGTCATGAGTGTAAGGTGTCCCCTGAATTGAGATGATTTGTTGTTTTTTTCTTAGTGTCTCGTAACCCAAGACACTCATATGGGATTTTCTGGTACATGTTCGGGTCACGAAACTAGAATCTGTGATGACTCAGTCTTGCCCGAAAGGGTCCCTCGTTTGGTGGCATCATTTATGATTTGGGATGTGTTTGATGTCATTCTAATGTTTGAAGACCTTATTCCGCCTATTTGGAACCTCCAGTGGTCAAAGGAATCTGTTAAACCTTCCCGTGGACATTTCCAGAAAAATTAGTTTGAATGTCATACCCGTGCGACATTTTAGAGCGCCAATTAGCACAAAAATCCTTTGTGCGAGATCCATAAATGTGTTTTTTTTTTGGATTTATGGGTCTATATTTGAGTCATATTTAGTCTCCCATAGCTTAGGGATCGAGAAAATCCTTTGTGGAACACTCGGTTGAAAACTAAGATTTTCTGTGCTAAAATTGCACCTAGACGCCAAAACCTGGTACCCAGACACCCAGAACAATCCCCAAGGGTCCTAAAAATAGAGAAGACAAAAAGTAAGCATTGGCCCCTGGTGCCTAGGCGTTGGGCCCAGTGCCTATGCGTCAATTTCTGTAAAGTAGGATGTTAATCCCTAACATGAACCCGAATTCTTCCGACTTCAAATTTTATCTGACGACTCCACTTGGGATTCCTTCCCTCTCTATCTTTGGTTGTCCTCATACATCAATGATCTGACTTGTGTCCCATACAAGCCAAATCACCCTTCTTTCGTCAGGTATAATTTGCCCACTTCATTCTTTGGCAAAGTACGACCAACATTTCTTCAATTATAGAACGGTTCATTCAAACACTCTTAAATGAACAGGTCCTAGAATCTTAAAACTAGGGGAAAAAAACTTTTGATAAAATGATGACAATTCAACACAAATTTTGACAAAACATAAACAATTAAAAATTTGATTCAACCTTTTTCCAATCTTGAAATTGGGACTGAATCATCTTGCTGAAACTTTGTCCGTAGCGACAAAGTTTAAAATGAAAATTCTCAAAAAAAAAAAAAATACAAAATGCCTAGTTTACACAGTAGGTTATAAAATACAAAATGGAGTTCCGAGGACAAATGAGGCTTAACATTTTGAATTCCTTCAAATCACAATAATGGACTCCCTGAATCTAGTATTTTCATTTACTCGAGGACTAGATCTACCTACAGACAATAATGTTCATTATCAGGAAAAGGAATTCACTTAAAGCTTATTAAGTGTCTTTCATAAATGCCGAGACTTCTAATAAAGCAGTGTACCAGGCTCCACCACTACTCAACACTTTGTACCGAATCAACTCCCCCTTCACTGCATCCAACCGCACATCAAGCCTTAAATAAAGATCCACATCCACCAGCCAATACACCCAGCCCATCTTCGCAGTTAAACCAAACTCATAGCGTACCAGGCAGTTATAAGAAGTGTGGTCCAAACATGAACGAGATCACCTAAAACAGACGAATGAAACCGAACATACAAAAAGCCGCAAACCTAACATTTCGGATCACATCGTTCTCCTCCTCTTTCACATAAATATATTACCCACTCCTGCTAATTTTGGTGCGAGATTAGATGGAGTAAACAAACTGTTATTTCCGTTGGATATCAAGTATTTTTGGTGTGAAAGTTGTAAATATACTATTTAGTGGGAAATATGTAATTTCATCAATTTTGAGTGATGTGCACGTAAATTTTTTATTTTTTTAAAATATTGAGAGAAAATTGCATCATCACATGATCTAAGGACTCTTAAGGCTTCATTTGAAACAGCATACAAGTTCTGTTTGATTGGAGCAAACATGAAAGCTTATAAAAAAATTCTTTTGATGAAAAGTGAAAGACGAACAGCTCCTAGAATTTTATGTAAAATGGGGCCACCATATATATTTTCATGATCGAAAAGGCAACGAAAAACCTAACTTTCAGATCTAAGGAAACCTTTCGAGAAGAGGCAGAGGAAGGAAGATGAGAAAAATATTTAATACCCTTGCCTTATCTAAGCTGCATGCCATCGCGGTTTCTCGCTGCTAAGACACAAACCCGACAACGGACACGAAATCCGAATCTGGCTCATGGACTCGAGCCGGCAAGTTAAGACTACCGATCCTTGTCCGATTCCGATTTCGTGTCTAGCGAGGCCTGTTGGGTAAACGTTTCGTATCAGGCAAGCAACTAAAGTGTTCCGCATGAACATTGGAGCTTAAGGAGTTCAATCATGTGGGCAAATAATGAACGTTCACGATTGTTGCACTGCACGAGTATGGACGGCTAATATTTTGGTTTGGAGCAGAATATAAATTATATATATTTATTCTCGAGTTATATTATTTACCTTATTTTTTTATTTCCAGTTTTGATGCAAATAATGCTGACCAACCAGCCATTTTCTTTAGCTCTCTTCGATTCCTCCCCCAGCTTTCCCTGCTCACGGCTCCGCGTTACCGAGGCGATTTCTTGGGTTAGGGTTTGTCTCTCTCTTGTTTCTCTGTTTCTTGTTCATCGATATAATCGATTCTTTGCTTCATATGGGTTGGTGTTTTGGCGTGGAAGGAAGGTTTCATGTCTGATTGATGTTGTTTCGCCTGATTGTTTAGGTTTGAAGCAGGAATCAAGCGTGGGCTTATAGGAGATCGGTAACGGAGGAGGAGCAGAGGGAAGGGAGCTTCTGTGGCAAGAACAGGTTGGTTGGTTTACTTTGGCTTTTTAATTAATGTTTTTTTTTTTTCTGTTAGCCGCCGAAAAAATGTCTTCTGAGCTACTAAAAGGGCATTCTATTTTAGGAGAACTAATATTTTATCTTCTAATTGCAACTTGTACACTGGATATTGCTCGGTTAGGGTTCTTTTTCTCTCTAGTTTCCATCTATTTTAGGAGAACCCATATCTATTTTTGCCCCGTTTTTCTTATCTTGGATGCTCAGCAAGGCAGATGTGTTTTGCGATTTTTAGTTGTGCATATTTGGTTCGTTTCTTGTTGATCATTTTCGTGGCTAAAATTAGAATTTTCTGTATTTTGATCTGCGCCTCTGGCAAGCAGAATATATTGGTTACTTGTTTTGTTACCTATTGGTCTGAGATATATGCTATTCCTTTTGTTAAAGTGTTTCCTTCTGTTGTAGAAAGCTCGAACCTTTGTTTATGTCAAGTAAAGATGGCCATGTGATTATTCTGTGTTTGTTGCTTGCTATTGTATCTGCGTCCTGGGATTCCAACTAATATTTGTTTATCTACAATTATTTTATACGGAAACTATATAATTCTTCCTTATTGGGGCTATTCGTTGGATTCTCAACTTTCATATTTAAAGCCGTCTCCTTTTTAAAAGGTGTTCTATGTATACCGAAATTATAAATTTTTGTTGTTGTTCATGTTAGATATGGAGCATGATGAGGCTGGATGCCAAGCATCAGAAAGGCCTATCCTTTGCATCAACAATTGTGGCTTCTTTGGAAGCCCCGCAACCATGAACATGTGCTCCAAGTGCCACAAAGATCACATTTTGAAGCAGGAACAGGCTAAACTGGCTGCTTCATCCATTGATTGTGCAATGAATGGTTCTGGAAGTAGCAGTGTTCAAGATCTGCTTTTTGATGGCAATTTAGACTTATTAGCTGATGTAGTCGAGCCTAAATCTGCTGTCTTACAGACTACCAATGATATAACCTCAACTAATGGCTGTGAAGGAAAGGCCAAAGAAGGCCCCAACAGGTGCAGTGCTTGTAGGAAACGTGTTGGGTTAACTGGTTTTAGTTGCCGCTGCGGTAATCTATTCTGTGCAGCACACAGGTATTCCGACAAGCATGAATGCCCGTTTGATTACCGCACCGCAGCTAGGGATGCGATTGCCAGAGCCAATCCCGTTGTCAAAGCGGAGAAACTAGACAAGATATAGTACACTGATGATGAGTTCAGAAAGGTATGATTTGATGCACATCCTTGTGCCTAATACTTTTATATCGCCTCTCATCATCATTGTTCTATGTTGCCATCAAGGTTGGATGTCTTGTGCTTTGGGTGTCTTAGTCCTATGAACTCAGTCCTTCTGATTTGGAAAAGTGGTTTCTGTGTTGCTGCATGTATGGGCTTGTTATGAATTGCTTGGTGGTCTTTATTATTTAAGCTCTGACTTTGATCATGTTATGTCTTCTCGTGGCAGGTTGATTATGATGTTTGTTTTTGATAAGAATCTTCTTTTAATCATTTTTATTTCTGCTTTTTATTTCTCTGGTTTGTTGTGATGCGCTTCATGTTTGGCTCTTTCATGTTCAGCTTCATTTTGTATTCATCTCATCCCAACTGTAAAGAGTACACGATCTTTCAGTTGTTTTAACTGTCAGAATTTACTAAATCCATTACAATTCAGCTGAGTTTATGCTTTGAAAGCTTATTCAAGCTTTAGGTTTGTGTTTGGTTGCTCTATCTGACAATCTAAATCTTTCACGAGATTGTCTAAAATCTAAACTCTTCTATCTTTTTTATTTAGATAAGATCTACAGGGAATTTTTTTTTTCTTAAAGTTTCTATATCTTGCTCTTTCTAGACTGTTGGAGTATGGTGTTGGGAAGAATTGAAATTGATTGCAATGTTTGAAGCCATCTAACTACCAGGAAAATTCATTTTCTAGTACTTTGTACCAATCTTTTAGTCTAAATCTCAGGTTTTAATTTTTTATTTGAGTTTATAGTCTTCTGCCTTATTTAGTTTAGTCAAAGCTATTGAAGTCTCTTTTTTTGGTGGGGTTGTTGCCTTTTATAGGATTGTCTATTATTATTTTTGTTGATTGGTTGACCTTACTTGAATTCTGAGGTGCATTATGAAGTAAGATTAAAGTGACATCGAGCTTGAAGTTTTACTTGATTTATGTGATAGTTAATTTGGTTTTATTTGCGCCTACACAACTTAATGAATTTTTGAACTTTGGTTGCTTATGTTTTTTTTGCCATAACATCATGCATCCGATGGTTTATTGATTTTTCTATGCTTTCTTTTTAAAATTTAATATATCTACATTGTAGGCTAAATATTTTTGGTGGAGTCTGAAAATTGTAGCTTTATACACTACAAGGACGAGAAACCATATTTCTTGCCACTGTTGATTATCTTTACATTAAGGGTTCCTCTTACCCTTGATTTAGTGTTTGCAATAAGTTTGTGGTGATATGTCAGCTTTATCAGAGAGTTCTTCCATTGCGGTGGATTTTGTTTTCATTGGCTTGTAATGGCATCTCCTGTAACATTTAAGTTGGAGAAAAAAGATTCAGCGTGTGAAATTTTCATGCCTTCCTCGTGAGTTTTATAGCCTTTAAGGAATAAAGGGCATTTACATACATGACACCCAATTCCTATCTATTTACATATCTGACATCTCCTCTCAAAGCTTTCATCTCACATAAAAAATGAATACACCTTTTAATGCATTGTAAGATGGCCTGCATGTATAAACTGAAGTTTAGGTGTTAGATATGTAAATACACAATAATTGAGTGGTTTGTATGTAAATCTTCCATGAGTTAAATATAGATCTTGATTGATTAGACATTTATTTCCATATATTTAACTCTACTCAAAGCTGATTTAAATGCCACATAATTAATCCTGAAGTGGTTTGATAAGAAATTTCCCCATTTTGAAATTTTGTGGACTTTATTATGCTATTAATTTCCAATGTGCCAATGCCAATTAATGTTAGCTTGCCGACTTGTTTTTTGGTGGCTAGTGGGGAAAAGATAGACGGAAGATTTTCATACATACCACTTAATTCATTTGTATTTACATACCTAAAACTTAAACTTGTATTTTACACAAATACCATCTTATCCATGCATGAAAGGGTGTATTTCACCTTTTAAAAGTTAAAATAATTATATTTTCGCTGTGATATAAAAGATTTGGGCGGTATAAATGTAAAAGAATAAAGTTTAGGTTTTAGCTATGTAAATATATAGGAATTGGGTGGTCTGGTCTGTATGTATTAGCTTTTGTTAATCAGTCGCTTTGGTGATTCAGGTAAAGGCATCATGCTTTTGTTTTACATTTTCTACACTTTTTTGGTGATTCAGGTAAAGGCAACATACTTTTGTTTTACACTTTCTACGCTTTTTAGAGGACCACACACCGAAAATAGATGGTGCTTTTTCGTGACTTTATCTTTTAAGATGTTGCTGCCCAATTCATGATTTGGAAAGGCTTAAAAGGTGTCTGACGTTATTAGAGAGATGAGACAGGTCATGTATGGGTGTGAATTTGGTTGGTTTGGATGCTTTAGATAAATGTTTAATATGTAAGATTTATTGTTTTTGGATGTTAAAACATTTGGACCCAACCTATACAAAATTATTTAGAATTAAAGTAGATTAAGCAGCAAATTTGCTCTGTTTTATTAGTTTGTTTTTGGATAAATTTGATACAGTTGAAAATTATTTGTGTAATTTATAGTAATTATGCAATTATGCTTATTTAATTGTATGCAATAAGCAAATTTAAGAATATATAATTAGAAAATCAATGATTTTTTTTTATATATTTGTGAAAATATATTTAAAATCATTCGGTTACTGACCAGAATAATGCCTAGAAAGTTGCTTAAGACATATTTTACTGCATTTTGAGATCAATCAAAATCAAACAATTGGATAATAGTTCTTAAAACAATTACACCTATCGTGTTCAAAAGTTAAATCAAGTAAGCGTATAAATCCAAAATAGCTAATATAGCTGTTATTTTGGCGATTTCTTGAAGTTCGAAGGTTGACCCTCTAGGTTTTGAATACCCTTTTGATATAGACATGTTCTAAATCTTAAGAAGATTTTGTTTTTTTCATCTATTTACATGGACATTATATTTAAGAATATACATTCAAAATGTATAATTGTAAGTTAAATTAAGTTTAAAAAAAAATGTGCTATTTGAAGGTTGAGAATGTGTCCATGCTTTTCTTTTTATTATTTCTATTTTTATTTTTTGGCGCGTTCTTGAGAAGTGAAGTCCCGTTCGGCACTGTCTTCGACTCTGAGAAATTGAGTCCTACTTCATTTCCCAATAATGTATATGATCCTATTAGTTAAGAAACATCCTTTGCAGATTAAAGTTCATCGTTGAAACATTTTTCGATGTGGGGTGTAACATATAATGTGGTCATGAAAAGTTGTTCACGTCAACGTGTCGAGCGTGATTGTAGTGGGGTTGTTTTCTCGCAACCTATTTAGACATAGTTTTTCACAATTTCTTCTAGACTTGGAGGCAATATTCACTGCAATATTGAAAAGTTGCTCACGTAACGTTTCAGGCATGCCTGTGGTAGGGTAATCATATCACATTGCATTCAAACAATAAATCTTTGAAAATTGCTCCTAAATTGAGGGCAATCTACATTGCAAATAACATTTTTTTCAGCCTCCCTTATTGTATTGAAGTTCCTCTTCAACGAGATCAGGAAATTGATTTTTTTAAGGCTTAATGCATTGGTTGATTTACATGCTCGTGTGGAAAACGCCTCCACTGAGGAGCAATAGATTCAAAAGCAGCAACAATCATATTTCTAAAAAAATGATCCATTTCAATTTATGCCTCGTCTTAAGATACACAGAGCATCTTTGACACTTCACTCTAGGCTTAATCGATCCAGATGACTCAATTCGATCTCTATAATCACAGACTACGGTTGTCATGTAACAGCTTCAACTAACAACATCAGATAGGTCAAAATCTTTTGTTGATTTTATTCGACTTTTTTTATAACATGTTACGGTCATCAAATAAAAGCTTCAACCAACAACCTAATAAGATAGGATAACCATCCTTGGTGGATTTTGGATGACTTTGTCTATTACATGTTAATGTCATCGAGTGTTTTCATCCATACAACCCGGAACAGGTATGAGGCATTACATCCTTAATGGATTCTCCTTTCAACTTTGCTCCAACACGGTCTATAATCGTCAACAAACATGCTTAGACTAACAACTTAGTAAAGAACATACATTCGTAGTGATAGACAAGCTCTCCAACCATAACCTTATAAGTCAAGCCCAAGAGGCAAAAATTGATAAGAATGAATAATATCCCTGTAAGTTGAGCCTAGCAGACAAGACTTTATAGAAAGTTAAAGTGCTCCTAGAAAACAAGCTAGAAGGCAAGTCTCGATGGGAAGCTATCATGCCCATGCCATTCGAGTAGAAGAGGCAATACTCGATGCGAAAGTACCCAAGAGGAAAGTCTGGATGGGAAGTTACTTTGCCCTTGAAAGTCGAGCCCAAGAGACAAAATTTGATGGGAAAATACAATATACCTGAAAGTTGAGCCAATGAACCAAAACTTGATGAGAAGCTAGAATGTCCCTGGAAGACGAGCCCAAGAAACTCTCAGAAGTGAGGCAACAACAACCCATAAGTTGGGCGAGATTCTCCCTATATTTTCGCCACAGAAGCACAAAAATCTCTCATGAATAGTGTGGTGGGAAAACTTCAGCATTTGTTCATCACCTCTGGAATGTACGACAAGAATCCCAAAGGAAAACGCGGAGTAAACATGGAATCTCTTTGTTGAAAGGGCCGGCGTCCTCCCTTGAAAGGTGGTGGTACGCCCTTTGTCTGATGAACCAATTTATTTCATGTATTCTCTCTCTGTTTCTCTTATCTGTCATACACTCTATACTGGTTTGCTTTTGTCATGCTCATTTTTGTGGCAAAATTTTTCATGGTTGCATCGAATTTTAAGGATTCATGCTACAAAATCATGTTAGAAATAGTATGTGCGTGTATATATATATATATATATATATATTATCTTGTGTCGCATATCGTGACTCTTTGGTTGGTAGAGTTAGTAAGACTCTTGAGGGCACGGGCTCAATCCCGCCTATGTGCAGAATGAAATTCTTAGACACATGAAGTTGGTTGAGAGGCTCATCTTATAGCCTCTCGCCAATCTATATATATATATATATTCATAAAAGATGGGCAAAAATGTGTCTGTCGACCCCATATGTGCTAATTCGAGCCAAATGGAATCGACCCGGGACCGAGGGGACTTACGCTGAAGCCGCCAACCAACAGGCCATATGTTGTGCATTATATATATATACATACATATATAAATACATATGTAGATGAAATACAAACACATTTAGGTTTATTTCTAAGCATTTTTTCAACTCATGAATACAAAACTTTAATCAAAATGAAACTCCATTTCCAAAAAGATAAAACCCAAAATATGATAGAATAGAGTGCCACATGGCGTCACAATATTCCAACATTTATTACTTTTTATCATTGATCTTTGAAAATAATTGTTCCAATTTGAGATATTATATTTGATCTCCAATTAACAACATTGATTTCAAAATATTGAGATCCACAAAGACACAAGCCCTGGGTGGTCATCACGGATCACTTATCATTGGATGTAATTATTTATCGGGGTTTGCCTTTTTGGAGATCTTATTCTCTAGAATTAAGAAAAAATCTCACCTAAATGAGTAATGAGAGAAATTTTTAGTGGGTCAATCCAATATAAAATAATATTTTTATATTTTGAAGTAGTGTATTATTCTTAATATCATATTCAATTATTTAACTAAGAATCTTCAAATTTTGTGTGGTGTTATCCTTTAATTCCACCATTATTACACACAATTCTAAGAGAGCTTCAATATATTTTTTTCTATCTTTATGCATCACCCTTTGGTCGTGCCAGTAGCTCAACCGAGCTAAATGAGCTATCTAGTTTCTCATATTGAACCCGAGCTACAGTCCTTCGGCTGTACAAATTATAATGCTTTCTATTTTGTAGTTAAAAAAGAATGAAGGGAGGAGCATTTTCTTTTTGTAATAAAGCTATCTCTATTTCCTATTTCTATGCTTTATTTACATAGAGGAATTATGAGATTTTGATGTGATTTGTGAGAGATTTTTTTTTTCATTATTTCATAATTAAATATTTATTAATTTTAAGTTTATACTAAATTATTGCACGATTTTATTGATTGTTTTTGGATATTTAATTTTTATATATTTAATGCCTTTTATATATATATATATATATATATATATATATATAACAAAAAAAAGACATATCCATATATATATATATATATATATATAACATCAAAAAGACATCACTCTGATTTTAGAGAGATCGAACAATCTAGAAGGAATGAGTACAATAAAAGTTGACCCACTACCAGGAAATCATGAAGCCTACTTTATAAACCGAGTGAGGCCATACAAGTCATGCGAAAAAGGTCGAAACTGATCGGGCCACGAGGCAAACAGGAAAGTGATTGTATGATCCAAGCACGGGACACTTGACCAAAAATAAGACCAAAAAGCATTGGAGTCAACCATTACATGAAAGCCAACCCGATGCAATTGCCTACTCTCTAACAAAGTACATCCAAAGGAAGATCCAGACACAAAATATCTCCAATCATCCCATGGATGCCCCAGAGGTTTATCACAAGAGATCAAAGATTGAAAGCTAGGCTAGATCAACCGACTTGCTCATACCGACCAAATTGATCCCATCGACTCGAACCCAACTAAGTTTAGCCGACCGAGCCAAAAAGTAGCCAGACAACAAACCGATTCATGTAAAAATACAAAAATAACTAGTATTGTTTCCCTTGCAAACATATTAAAAAACGTAATATTATCATTGTACCACCCCTATAAATAGATGAAACATTTTGTGAAGAAGGTATGATTAATTACTGTTCATCCCTTTCTCTTTCTCTCTCCACCTCTCTTTATTTATACCATATTCCTTGGGTGTGATTCATAGTGAATCTCAAATTCAACAACCTAATAGTTGTAGTAAGCATGGATCATGTCACAAACAAGAAGAAGAGTGGGTCAAGGAGAAAAACTCCATAATAGAGACATTGAAAATATGGAGTGCACTAGAAATTTCATAGCCTAACAAATCCAAGCGTTGAAGGATTAAACGTTGGAGGTCATGTGAGGTGCACTAACCCGAGAAAAAGATCAACAGCCCCGAGATGAAGTGTCAGCACCGAACGATAGAAGAGTTCCCATAGGCTTGAAGAGAGAAGTTGGCTCCTAATACTTTGATAGTGTTGGGTTGACACTGATCAATCAACATCAATTCGGGCGTACAAAGCTGCCTCATCAGTTAGAGAATGCTTTCTTGTGGCAAATCTCTGAGTAGAGCTTCTGTAACAATTAAAGGTTCTAATGCTAGAGTCCTACAAGGGGCAGACCAATTTAACTGACCACATAGCCACATTTGAGTTGATCGCGTGTTTGTTGAGAATCATCAATGCATTGAAATGTCATATTTTCTTTACTATATCGAGGAAGTCAGCCCTCAGGTGGTTTAATGGATTACTACTGGAAGTAATCACCTTATTCGTTGATTTCAAGCAGATGTTTATGACATAATTTGCTAGTGCCCAATAGCCTCAAAAGAGCTTGTAGGCCATTCTGCAACTCTGTTAGGGACAGAGCTAGAGTTTGTGCTCATTCATCACCCACTACTAAATGAAGATGTTAGAAGTGTGGGACCTGAAACCTACAGTGGCCCATGTTGATGTAGCTCAAGGGCCAAAGGAAGGACCCTTCTAATACGCGGTAGGTTTGAAGCGGTTGAAGATGCTAGAAGAGTTGTTGAAGTTGACCAACGAGCACATATTCACAGGGTAGTATAACGCCAACCCCTTCTCTTTCAAACTAGAATCCTCCACTTGTCACCTGAAGGAAAGGATCACCTAAGAAGAAGGGTGAAGATCAAGATACAATTCATATCCGTCCACCCATCTTCGATACAAAGACGCTTATCTGCCTTAAGATCATAGGATGATTGATAGAATGCACCACCAAAGGATCTGATATCCTCTCCAGTGTCTAGCTCGGTATGTCGTGCGTCCACCACATAACCGTGAAACCCCCAAAACAACTCTGTTGAGAGTTTCAATAGTTGAGGAAGTAGAGGCCATATAAAATATAGAATACTTTAAGAGAGCGCCTCCAATGAAGACTGAAGCTCACCTCCGTGATCCTAAGATCCCAAGAAATACCGTGCCTATCATCATGACCACGACCATGACATAGATAACTACAGACACCTCTGGAGCTTAATCACAAAGTTAATCAAATTAGAGAAATTGAAGGAATGTATGCGACCAAAAGCAACAACCCAGTGGTAGAGGAATACTCCAGTTGAAGAAATATCAGACGAGTCAGTCCAAGTCCATAAAATATATATCGCTGGTAGTTCATGCCATCATTGGAGGGGATGAAGACTTATTCCACCGAGCCAACCTTAGGAAGCTTCGATCGAGAAAGATATATCCAGAAACCCTGGCACCCGAAACATAACTCACATCCTCCCATAATCTTTACTAGTGATAACTTGCCCTCAAAGGGTAATCCTTAAAATGACACTATTATTGTGACGTTGCTAACCACCAATTACCATATCAATAACATCTCATCGTCATTAGCAGCTCAATGAACATCGTCTATAAGTCGGTGTTTAATAAGATGTGCCTCAAAAGTGAACTACTAATTATTGCGAACATGCCACTGTGATTTTTCTAGCAAGATAAAGGTGGTGTTGGGAATCATCAATTTATTGGATACATGGGGAGAAAAGGACAAACAATTCACCAATATTGTATACTTACTTTATAGTGATCAACTCACCATCTACTCACAACTCTATCTTTGATTGTCCCCTGCTCAACTCTTTTAGGGCCATCACATCTACGTATCATGAAGCTATGAAGTTTTTCGTGTGAAAAAGTCATAGTCATTGTTTGGGGCAATCTCGAGTAGTCTCACATATGTAATCTCTTGGCAATCATAAGCATCTGACAGTAACCCCTTGAGCTCGACAACTTGCTAGAAGAGGGTCTCAAGACCAGCAGTACAGACCATCATATCCTTGCGACCGAAGATCTAAACCGATCCATCTCAAAATATGGTGATAAGTGCGCCACTTTATTCAAAATATTGAGGCGAGCTAAGAATTTTATCTGGTAAGATGAATGTGAATAAAAATCAAAAAAATTGAAAGACTCCATAGCATCACAACCACTCCTTCAAAGCTCAAAGCCTAAAGCTAAATGAAGAACTCTCTTTGTACTTGGGAGTCCAATTAGAGGCCAATTAGGAATGAGAATGAGTGCCATAGCTCCCTATTTATAAGAATAAAAGGCATCAAAATCAAGGGAGTTCAATCATCAAATTATTAATTAAAATTAAATGTGATATACTCTTACATTAAATTATATTGTTCTTATTGCAGCGTCGCTTCCAAAAAATAAGAAAATCAAGAAATTAAAATATGCACATCATATAAGTGTCAACATTGATCTTAAAGAGATCTGGCAGTCTTGAAAGGAAGAGTACAATGAAGGCTGACCCATTACCAGAAAATTGAGGCCTACTTGACTGACCGAGCAAAGCCACACGAGTCAAACTAATGAGGCCAAAACAAATCATGCCACAAGGCGAACAAAAATACAAGTAGATGATCCAAGCACGAACCATCAACCATAAATGAGATAAAAAAGCATCTAAGACAACTACTACATGAAAGTTGACCCGATGCGATAGCCTACTCTCCATTAAAACTGATCTAATGGAAGATTCAATTCCACACTATCTCCAACCATCCTATGGACGCCCTAGTGGCTCCTCATTAATCATCTTGAAGCTAGACAAGAGCAGCAACCGACCCATACTGACCAAGCTCAGCGACCAAGTTGATCCCGTCAACCCGAAACCAACTAAGCTTAGTCGACCGAGCCGGAATGTAGTCAGCCGACAAGACAATACATGTAAAACTGCAAAAAAAACAAAAGTCCAAATAAGGACCCCTTCAAAACATGAGAAAAAAATATGATATCATCGTTATACCATTCCCTTATAAATAAGGGAAACATTTTGTGAATAAAATATGATTGATTATTATTCTTCTTTCTTTGTTTGTCTCTGCGTAACTTTTTTCTCTTTGTATTCATAAGATGAGATTCACAAATAATCCTAAACTGAAAAAAA